>NW_010260919.1:19132-53951 GCF_000690775.1 Eurypyga helias
CCACACGGCTGCCTCCATGGCACCCACCACAGCACAAGGCAGCACTGCCAGGGCGGACAAGGCCTAACACCCTGGAAAAACCTCTGGAGGTGGCCAGCCCACCCCACCACTATGGCTGTGCCCAGACCCAGGCTTGCATCATGGCCCAGTGAGGAAGGGAAGGGCATTTAAGAGAGGACCAAGTTGTTGGAATAAATGTGACCTGCCCTTCCTGAGGGCCAAGGCTGGCACCAGGGTGCACAGGCAGGCGCCCTCAGTCACAGGCCAGCAAAAACACTGAGGAGCAACATGGAGCCACCCCACCGGATTCCAGGTGTGCCTCTCCAAATTTGCTAGCCAGAGTGTTTCTGGAAACCAAAACCTGAACTCAGACTCAAGCTGGGATGTTGTTCTGCTTTCTGTGCTTTTGGAAGAAGACTTTTCATTCTTTTTATTCATTGAGCTGCTAAATGACATGAAATTCTAAATTACTCAAAGAAAACCCCCACATTTTTAAACTGTGCTTTGTGAATTGTAAGTAGTGACCCACAAAATGGCAAAACAGTGGGAGGATGGTGAGCAGTTCAGCACCTTTAGTGCATGTGTGCTCTTTGCAGGGCCATAATCACTGCCCAGCTCTTCTTGTGGATGACATCTGCCAGAATAATTAGGGCAGATCCATGCTTGGCACCAGGCAGCCCTGCCTCACCATGGGTTTGCTCCAGATAATGAACTTGGCCAGGCTGTTAAGAAACATACTTTCCTACCAAGCCATCAAGAATTAATGGGGAAGAAATTAGTGTTTCCTAGATAACACTAGAGAAAGCAATGGAAATTTCCTATTTTATCAGTCACGGACTCTCTGCTGACTGTAGGGATGCCAAGGCAGTGCTACCATTGGCACTGAAAAATGCCACAGGGATCCACGCAAACCAGCGGTGGGAAAGGAAATGCTTGGTCCTACTTCTCCAATCCCAAGCTGAATTTCCATCAAGAGCAGCCTCTGATGGGGCTGGTTGGTAATTTTCTTTTGGAATGATTTTTCTCAAATATGCAGTTTTGTCTTATAAGCTGTTAGAGAAATTAAAACAGAAGCATCAGCTCCTCCACCACGTGCCCCAGGGGTGGTTTCTGAGCTGGCACAGAAATCCCTCTCAGGATCTCTTCCTCATGAAAGCACAGCATTCCCCGTTTTTGGGGATGGGAAGCAGGTACCTGTGTGCAGGCAGAAAGGGGAGACATGCAAGCACCCCAGTGCCTGTGTGAAAACCAGCCCCACTGCTCAGCTCCCCAAATGGAGAATTTGGCTACCAGCCAGCTCTACCTGCCATGCCTTGAATCTGGGAGGTGTCGGCAAACCCAGTGTTGCCAGTCCCGTCATGGTGGCAGTTCAAAGGTTGGGCAAACAGAGAGAGCAGCAGCTGCCTCTCGCTCTCCTTGCACCAATACTGTTCTGCATGGCCAAGGCCTAGATGTGTGGCTTTCTGAATGGGAATTTCTTGTTTCTGTTTTGGTTTTCTACCACTTCAGAGAACCTCATGGAAATGAAATTTTGAGCTTTCAACAGTTTGAGGTTTTTTTGTTTTTAAGATGCCTAGAAAACTGGGGGAGGAAACACATAGCTATTTTCATCTTGCTTCAGTTCAGCTTTTGCTGCAGATATTGAGCAAAAGCTGGGGTCATTCACTTCACCCTAAGCTGCTCATATGCCAAAATACCACAGAAAGTCTATCAGTACCCCTGAAAGCAGGAAGTAGCAGGAATTTCTGGAGTGAGATTGTTCTCATGACCATTCCAGGTCAGGTCTGTAGATTCAACAGTATGAAGTTCACATGCAGTTCAAGTATTTCTTGAATGTTTTTCTGGAGTGAACCGCTACAGCATTTGTCATTTACTTACTGCTAGGTCTTCATAGCACAAGGGGTGTTGGCTGCCTCTTTATCTGACATTATATTAGCCCCACCTTATAAAGCAGCATATCCTCATCTCAGCCTGGATCCATGCTCCCATTCACAAGGATATCTAGTCCCAGAAGGTCAGAAATGTAAAGGGCCAAGCACATAGCAGATCTCTCAGGCTTATCTTAAATAGATTTCTCAGGACAGTGAGAATGCTCTAGTCCTGAACAACCCCTAAGGTAACAGCTGGTAGGAGGGATGTAGATTCTCACTGAATGCTTTGCTTACTCTTGATGGTAGGCAGATGGATTTTCATTTGTAATAGCCTGATAACTTCCCCTCAGAGAATCACTGTTACGGTTTCTTACCGTTTTCCTGGGTGGGATGTTTGCCTTGGGATTTATTTATGTTCTTGGAAGTTTTGACTAACTTGATTTGTTCATATTAAAGATAATGTCAGGAAAAATACTTTGCCATTACAAAAGAAAAAAAAAGGAAAAGATCAGGCATAGGTTTTATGACCTCTACTGTCTTGTGATTTGCAGTGGAGAAAGAAAATTGGGCTTGTGACTTAAGCCTAGGGAAGTCAATACATTTTCTGTTTATTATTTTTGTTTATTTCTTCTATATAGGGAGGCATTGCATTACAAAATCTCAAAAAAACACTTAAAGGTTTTTAAAGTCCATCAATCAAAAATTAGAAATTACCATGATTTAGTTTTTCTGTCAGCTTTATTTTTTAAAATTCTCTCCTTTCTTCTCCCATCCACGTCACACACAGTTTTGTCTTTAATTATGGGATAACATACTATTTTCTTTTTTCACTCACTGTGGTGTTACTAAGTATTTAATCCTGTAACTAAAGACTATTTCATACTCCATGAACATGGACAGATTGAAGCATGTAACAGAGATGACTTTGATTCTGCAAGTCCTTTTGACTTAGCACCAATATACTATTTTTTTGGTGAGCCTGAGGCTAAATTCCTTCTGTTATATATTCACCAGTTTCCTTCTGTTGCTTTCTATAACTGTGATTTCTTTTTTTTTAGCTGTTCAGCTTATCTTATTTGTTGTTAGAGTTTAAAAAGTTCACTGAAGTTAATCTGAAAGTGCTGCCAGTGATGTGTCAGGGCTCCTGTCTACCAGGAACCTTTCAAGATCCCAGCTCTGGATATAATTATTGAATTATTCATCCTAAATTGTAATAACATTTAGTTCCTCTTTTGGACATAACAACTACTTTACCTGAAAATCTCCCTTCAATCATACAGCTTCTGATGAAGCTACCTACTAATTGTCCATCGATCCTTTCATTCAGAAAATTCTCCCCAGACATCAAAAGCATGGCAACCTGTTTAGAAGATGCGTAGTCTTTCATTGGTGGACACATCATTAATTATGAAAAACACAAAGAAGTGGAAAAATTAGAGCAAAGAAAACCAAGCTCTTCACTAAGTCGAGGACACTGTATAAAGCAAGCCATGTTAGGAAAATTTGCCACCTATCTGGTAATTAATACCAGGAAATAAACTGTGTGGCTATGGAATCACTCACTGTCCCTGTGCATTGTTTCCATTCAGACGACAAGAGGATTACAGTTGGGTATCATCTTTGATGCTCATTGCCCAAAACAGAGGAACTCTTTTCCAACGAGCACTTAACCCAAAAGGTCTCTGTTTGGGCTTTCCTCTGTGTCACCACCTTGCCTGCTGGGGTAGTGTGTCACACTGCCCCCTCTCCTGCTTCTGAAAGGTGTCCCCTACTCCCTCCCTTCCCAGCCTTTTCATCCATCACATTCAAGTCATGAGCAGCTTTGTCTGCCTGCTCAGCTTTGAGAATTGGCTTTTGCCTCTGTTCAGTTTTGGAGAGCAGGTTTACAGCATGAAGTAGTTTTCCCTTGCTGTGACCTGGGAGATTTTGGCTAGTTCTTTAGTCTGTTATGATGGTGACTGTGCAACTAAGTACATGGCTACACACTGGACCTCTTTCTTCAAACACTACCTTTTCAGTGAACTTCTAAATATTCCCCTCATCCTTTCAAGTCTACATTTTTCACTAAAGTAATTCCTGGCTACATATCCACCTCATTCTTTTATGTTCAGTAAAACAACCTGCGAAGATGCTAATCGTATGGAAGAGTGAAATATCAGATAAGAATATTTTGATCAAGCTTTTTGGTGTTTTTCTTTCATCCTTATAATGTCAAAAAGAATTATTTCTGCCTTTGGAAAAAAGCCTTAAAGAAAACCAGGCTCTGGGGGAGGAACTCAAATAAACAAACAAACCGAAAAAAAACCTAACAGGAAACTACAAAAAGGGAAAACAAGAAGGGAACATCTAGAGAACACCTAAAACATATTTTACCACAAGAGGGCAGTGCATGTTAACAAGTGCGGAAATAATCAACATTTCACGAGATACTAATCCCTTCCTTTTAAAATTTTCCAAAAGCTTTGCTGCCAGTGCTAAAGGAAAAAAAAAGGCAGAAAAGTTTAGGGAGGCGATAGCAAACAGTGCCTTGTGAAGTTTGTTGTTCACTGGAATTGCAGGAATCTCTGCCTGGTACCAGCTGCTGTGGTTTTGTATGAGAAGTGAGAAAGCCCCAGGTGGCACAAGAGCCACTGGTTATCCTCGTTGTGCTGTTTCCCTGGCAGACAAGAGATGCCACCTGGTGAACGGTCATTTTGCTTGTGTGTCATAACACTGGCAGAACAACCACTCACATCAGACATATTTATCCTGGCAACAAAGAAAGAAATGAAATTCCTCTCTTAGAAAGAGGTATTGCAAGCACAGGCATACTGCAGCAAGGTGCCTAATTCTCCAGTGGCCAAGCTGTGTTTTAACTCCAAGTGCCTGTTTTCCTTAAGGAAAAATGAAGCTGGTTTTACCTCTGAAAAATGACAAAATGCTAGCCGTGGAGGCTTATAAAACCAGGGGATGGGACTTCCACTGTTCGCAGTTTTTTCCAAGAGACTTCAGCAGCTGTGGATACAAAGCATTAATCTTGAAAACAGTGAGTTTGTCTGAGAGAAGGAAGCGTCCAAATTCCTGCCCCACCATGTGTTTCCAGGCACCTCTGTCTGAAAGTCAGATGCCCCTGCTCAGAAATATGAATGATGCCCCTAGCATGAAATGTGGTGAGAAAAAAACATCAGTGCCAGCAATGTTTATACTTCATCCACACACCGTCCATTCAGTTCTTTTTCCAGCACAGAGCCTTAAACCTTTCTGCCCTGAAAGGTCTGGAGGTTTTAACCGTACTTGTATAGTTTAACTGTACTTCCAGGTCTTCTGACTGAGAAAATGCTCACACCAGCAGGCTACCAAAAGCAGTCCATCCAAGCTTACACTGCCCCCCCCAAGGCAGCTCCCCACTGGCACCCAGCCCAAGATGGGGAGGGCCCTTGCCCTGTCCCTGTGGGCTGTCAAATTTTGCTCATTGCCTGTGGAGCTGCAAAGCCCTGCACTGGTGCCTGTGGGTGATCCTGTGGCATGAATGCATTGATGCTGCCATCAAGCACTGGGATTCAGCTCACCTTGTTTCAGACGTTTACCTGAGGAGGAGGTGAGCTGAACTCAGTAAGTGCTTATTTTCTTTCTATTTTGATGGTAGAATTTTCAGTGACTAGGCCATGTATAGGGAAGAAGAAACCCACCCTGCTTTCCTTTCTTTGCATGGGAATTGTACTGGGGGAATGGAGATTTAATTGCATGTTGAACACCCATTAGCTCTTCTGCATATTTTGACAGATCTAGGAGAGAAAAATCACATGCCTTTTCAACATAGTTTTGTGGTTACGCTCTCAAGGGTAACCTGGCTGGAAGACATACAAGCAATTATCTTGTATATTGTCTTGTCTTATATATTGTGACTTGTATTGTCTGTGTATTCCTAGATGTGACATTTAGAGGGCATTTTGGCCTTCCCTTCTGCCTTCAGGATGAATGTGAGAGATGGAGGTCCTGTACAGTGTAGGGGTGTGCTATAATAGTTCCCACTGGTCAGCAGGAGGAAAAGCTAAAACATGTGTCCTTCTCTGGTTGCTTCTATGGTTCTGTCCCTTTTGACTATGCAGACAACCCCCCGGGGGTCACAATGGAGCCACCATGAATGTTTGCTGACCCTCCCGTCCAGCCATACCCCCACCTCCCCAGGACTTGCTTGGGAGAGGAGCATACTTTGGAGCAGAGCCCATAGTGGTGAGCCTTCCACAGCTGGCTTGTTGGAGACATCTGAGTCCTAAAGTCCTCTTCTGAAGACAGTGAGATTGTGCTCGGCATTATGTCTGCCAGCATAAGTGGAGACCGTGTCATACAATTGCGTTACACCAAAGGTTAAATTTGGACCTCAGTCCCTCTGAGCACTTTTCTAACTATGGGAGTTTGCAATGTGCAGACTGAGCTAGATTTTCATGGAGATTTATGGCCTCTTCTCTGCTGCACTGTCTCTCTTCATGCTTTTAGAGGACGTGTTAGGCAAGCCAAGTGATGCTCCCTCAGAAGTGTGAGGAAACCCATACAGTACTTTTGGGTAGAGAAGAGCAGGTTTCAGGGAACTACAAAAAAGCATAGAGTAACTTTGTCATCATCTGTTTAAGAGTCAGACAACTCTGATACTGATCCTTTACAGACAGTTTCCTCTATTTGCCCAGGAATAGCAAACTTCTATAGCGAAGGGGTCAGTGCTTGAGAAAGGAGTTACTGAGAAGAGTTGCCACTATTTCTCGCACTCATGCAGAAGGCACTGTCACAGGGCATGTACCCAGTGCCACTGCCAGCCACATCTGGGACCTGAGAGCCTGCAGCTGTGCAGGACTCAATGAATTGGCCCATTTAAGCCCTCCCTCATGATCTTGTATTTTGGAGCTTTTCTGTATTTGAGACAGGATAGGTGCAGTACGAAGTGATATGCTTAGTCCAGCATGAAACATCCCCAGACTTGCATCAAGTACACTGTTTCCTAATCTGCTGTCAGCAAGAAATAAAAACCCAAGAGCAGATTTAAAGGCTTTCCTAAGAAGGACAGCATCTCTATTAAAAGAAGGTTGTGTAAGTGAAATCGCAGAGACAAAAGAATACGTGTTCATCCTCTCGGAGTCTGTTTTGTTGTTTAATCTAATACAATCTAGTACATCATCAAGATGTAAAAGGCAGCTCTGTGTCTCATGGGACCATGCAGTGCTGCCAGCTTCTGGCTGACAGGCAGCATTGTCCTGGTTTGGGGAAGGAACATCCTGTGTCAGCTGCATGCTGCAGTGCAGCCAGCTAAAATATCCTCATGGCTGCCACTAGGCTAAAAGGATTTTTACTGGCCTGTGTTTTAAAAGTGACATTCCTGATAAGGTAATTTATGCCAAAAGCATATCCCAAAATATTTTCAGGTATTTACAGGCTCGGTGGTGCAGAGATGCTCCTTTAAGGATCATTAAAAAATGAAGCATATATTTGACAAGCAGACAAAGGAAACCAGGTAGCAATCAATACAAACTAAAGCTATTAAAATTTAGAGAATAAGGAAAGCTGAAGAGAAGTCTGGAAGACTCCAATGCCAAAAAAGGGATAAGTATTAATATGAAAACAAGCAATGTAGTTGATGAAAGGAATAAAGTGGTTAGAAATTACAAAGAGAAGGAAAACCTCAGTAAATATTTTTGTCATATTTCAATAGGGAAGAGATGGCACACTTGACTACATGAGAATGATGAAGAATTTTCCAGTCTGTAAATACCTAAGGAAGTAAAAAGGAGTTGTCTGAACATATGTGCAACTCCCAATTTTTGAGAAATATTGTAATACTCTAGTGAATTACAATAGGGCACTAGTAAAGTGTCAATATTGCGCTAACAATGAAAAAAAAAAGGCAGAGAAGGATGTATGACGTAACGGCAGGATAACAGCATTCCTGACAAAATAATTTAAAAGCTCATAATGGAGTCAATGAAAAAACCCTTAAAAATGAGAATGCAATTAATTCCAGTCAGTTAATGGAGAATAGATCCTATTAAGCAAACCCTAGTGTTTGACTTAGTATCAATTGCTGCTTGAAATAAAAAAAAAAAAGCTCTCTAAATACTATTAAACTGCACTGACTGGAAAGAAAACTCACTTAAAATATGATTGTCCGCAAGGAATTTTCTTCTAATGGAGATGCTAAACAGTCCTATGACCACACTCCTTTTCAGACTAAATAATCCAGGCAGCCATATGTAAAGCTGGTTTTAATAATGAAGGCCTATTCAAGTCAAGTGCGTCTTAATTCAGCCCGCTTGAAGATCTACATCTAAACTAGGGAATTCAGACCTACAGAGAAATGACTGTATGTTGGAAAGTGATAAGTAAAAACAACCAAAGTCACAGAGTGACAGATCAGCATAAGTTTCCAGTGTGATAATATGGAGAGAAAATCAAATCACAGTCCTCAGATTTTCTAAATAAAAAATTAGCAAGAAAATGAAAGGAAGTGGTTTTATTTCCAGATGAGATGTCGATAAGAATGAGTATGGTGCCTGCAATTTTGGTATTCATAAATTGAAAAGAACTGTGATAGATATTCAAAATGTGGAGACAACATCCTTGAGTGAGAGAATCAGAAAACAAAACCTGCTAAGATTATCAAAACGGAATTGAAAAGTGACTCTATAAAGATAAGTAAGAAACTTCTAAGGAGAAAAAAGAGTAATCAAGGCCTTGCTCACATGAGAGAAGTTCAAGAGAGACGGTCCAGTGGTTTTACAGCCAGTCTGGCTTTACAGCCTCTGAATATATAACTTTGCAATTTCTGTGGCAGAACCTCTTCTTTTCATGGCAGCTATTGTTTGCTGAGTTCCATGTCTCGTCTTAAGTTCTTCAGATTCCTGTACAATTAGTACATAAGTATCCATAAAAGAATATTCATTTCCTCTCGTTGTAGGACAGGATGAATCGCCGCTGTAGATTTCCTCTACAGTGTAGAAAACCACATGCCTTGCAGTTTCATTGCAGATTCATTGTGGATTCAGTGTAGATTCATCCACACCATGGAAAGCCAACACCACACGTACCATGAATCACAGCCTCACTCACTGTCAGCAGCACTTCAGGACAGCCACTGCACAGAACAGGACTGTCTCCAAAGGATGCCATGGGATTTGAAGAACTCCTCTAAGGAGGAACAAACAAAGAGACCGACCAGCCCTCACAGGCACAGGAGCCAGATGATATCTGTAAACCGCAGAAGCGTTCTGACCCCACTGGGATCACAATCATTTGCCTGAGGATATCTGAGAGTAAAGCAGAAAAGGCATGATGAAAAGTATGAACAAAATGTGATGGGAACAAATTGTTTAGAAGTCACAGGAACATCTCTGAAAGTGACTGGTGATTCTAGTTGTCTCAGCTTTTGAGTAGCCCACTTTGAGATGCAGGCTAGGAAATCATGCCATAGAAGTCATACTTTTGGGTAAATACAACCAGCACTGCATAGACTAGCCACCAAAAACTGGTTTGAGTCTGCCTACTTAAACCTGCCTACTTGAGGAACCAAAAAGTATCTGTTGATTTGATTCTGTACCTTTTTCAACATTAATGTGACTGAAGGATTTTTTTTACTGATGATTTCTTAGATGATTAAATAGTATGAGTATGCTATCCAGATTTTATAGATTTCTTGTTCTCTGCATGTCAGCAATTCTAGTGCTGATGCTGATGAAGACCACACTGCTCTATGCTGTGTTGCCATATAAAAGAGGTGTTTGTTTTAGAAAAACCCACACTTCCTATGTATGCATGCTAAGAATTCCTTCCTAGCAATTTGTTCATTTGCAGACAGAAAGTTCTTTTAATAATCTTTGCATGACTGATCATAGACTTTTCAGTTGCTAATTATTACAGAGGTTCTTTCTAAGAGACAGGTGGAGGAAACACGCTTTCCACATCTCTGCTCTACATTAAAGACTTCTGCATTTGTAATATTGAGCTTAGTTAGCTGCTGCTTCTCCTCAAAGATCTCAAAGGAAATGCTAATACTTGTTAGACCAGTTTAGCCTGTGGAGAGGAACTATGATTTCTTCTTTAAATAAGATGAGAGGTACTTAATATTTACGCAAGATCTAACATGAAAATATTGGAGGAAATTTGAATAATATTAATGGATTTTAAATACACTCATCTGTTCAAATCACTGATCCTTATCTCCTGGGAAATCAACATAAATATACATTTACTTGCCTATTTTTTTCATTCCCGGAGCATACTGCAAGTGCAAAAGCATTGCTCCTAGCTTCTTGTTCTGCCCAGGAAAGCTCTCAGATTGCATTACTAAGCATTCAGTCCTTGCAGACAGGCAGTTGATTGGATTAAATGTTGACTAAATTAAAATAGTATTTTGTTCTTTGGAATTTTGTCTTTTCTTTTGGATTTTCAAATAGTCATCAAGGTGAACACTTACACCTTGATCTTGTGTGTTCACCTAGTTTGCACAAGTGCTCTCACAAGTGGTGGTGCCATACTGTCCACAGAAAATTCAACCACCAGGTGAAGAGCATGAGCTAAATTTGAGCTCCCTTTCATCAGTGGTTTTCCATTTTTAATAACGTGAAGACTAGGACCCTGTTTGAATCCTGCTTCAAATGACAAGGTGACATCTGTAGCAAAAAATGTCTTTTATCTGAACTCCAGTATGAAACTTCATCTATGTTCTTGCCTGAGATCCTGGCCATTTTCCCTTTGGTGTGGGATTTCTGTGATTTATTCTAGCTAGAGCTGAAACAAGCTTGAAACACAAAATGTGATTGTCTATGTCCTTCCTGCTTTATTGCTCCTCATGACAGCCAGGGAGAAGTCTCTTCACTGGTACGCAGTCATCACTGAGGGCTAGCTGAATGATACAAGTGATAATTTCCAACTGATAATCAGGATAAGCCCCATTTTTCTCAAACACTGCATTAGCGAGCAGGTACCACCACAAGAGCTGTGTTTCTCTGCTCCATGACAGAACACGGAAGCCCAGGCCAAAGTGCCTGAAAGCTAAGGAAGAATCATTCTTGATCAACACTTGCAGAGATAATTGAATGAAACCCATCTGTACATCTTTAAAGAAGGGTTTTGGCATAATTTTAAAACCTATATTCAGAAACCAGTTGTTAAAAAGGGAGCAAACAACCAAACACTCCAAACTGTTGGGGGTGGGGGGTTTGCAATAAAAATAATTTTAGAAAAAAGCTGATGCCCCTTTGCACACGCATGCACTAGTACACACACTCTTCCTAAACAGAGCTTTTCCCTAAAAGAAGTTCCAAAGATTCCAGGAAGACCTCTTCAGGCACTGGGAGCCTAAGTGTTTGCTGCCACTACGTATTTTTACTCTGAAGGTATTCAGATTCTGTCATGATTGGTTGGAGGATAAAACCCTGAGACAGATGGAAGAGGGAGATACTGTACTTACACAGGACATGGTTTGCTGAAGTGAAGCATGGTTACTTGTTGTCTAAAAAAAATTATACTTGACCCAGTTTAATTAACTGTGGGTTGCGGTTCAACATTTGAAATATGGTTACGAAGAAATTATACTGCTTTAAAAAACCACTATAAAACAATCCTTTTTGTGGTCTGTTCTCAAAGTAGTAGCATAGATTAAACCACTCAAATATGTGTACTATACTTCTTTAAAGGTAGCAGTGCTGAAAATGCAGGTGGTTTAATATTACAGTTTAACCATAAGTTGTTATCTGTATGTCACTTAGACCACGAGAGTGAATGTCTCTCTTAAGCAGGCGACATCTGAGCACAGTTTCATTCTTCATGCATAAACTCTCCTTTCATGCCTATACAACTGTCTACGGTAGCTCATGAAAGAAAATGGCCATTTAGATTTTTATTTTATGGAACTCATCTTTAAAGTTATGCTTATGTACATCTTTAGCTGACAGCTTTAGTTAACAAAGTTCTTTAGGAACGCATCCTTATAAATGCAAGTGACTTCCACTATGAGAGCTGTCTGTGACTGGTCACATGACACAACCCTATAAAGAAAAACCAGCATCTTCTGGTCAATACCAGTGTGGGTCAGAGGTTAACCAATGACACCTCTACATCTGAACCATGCTGGCAATGATCAGAAGTTGGAAGCAGCAGCAAGTTGTTTTAGCAGTCTTTGTTAGGGACAGTGAAGAAAGACTAACTTCATGGGCTACTTCTAAATGGTCACATTAGATGTCAGTCTCAGCTCTGGAAGGGTATGGAAGGGGCCTCGGGATGTTTCTGAACCTATGACAGCCACACCAGTTGTCTCTAACTACTGATCATCTCTGACTCTTCACTGCTCAGCAGATAAAGGACAGATTTCACAACACCTGCTCCATTTCTTTCTCTAAGTCATAAGACCCTTGTTTCAAACAGTTCATGATAGACTTTGTAGGTAACAGGGCCACATAATGCAGACAAGGAATCCATTTGGGAAAAATAAATGAGGCTAACTGGGTACGCATAAGAACAACAGCTGAGTCAACTGCCTGGCAGGGTTATTATCACTCAGATGTATTTTGCCTCCAGGCATTTCAATTCCTGAATAGTAGAAAAGGTATGAGACATATATACAGCTAAGGTACAGCTAAGGCAGGTACTGGAAGCCTTTGTGAATTAGGCCAGTGAATTTATTTTTTAAAACATCACAACTCTGACTCAACAATCCACTGTTCTTGGGATGGCAGCAAATTGTCTCTGCATATCTACAGAGTTCTAAATTTTTATTTCTTTTTGAAACAATCTCATATTTGATAATGCTCCCAAAACACGCCTGTTCTGATCAACTGAATGGATTAGCTGGATGCTAAATGACATATTCTCTGTGGTCTTATAGTAATTTCTACCATGGCTTGGCACTGATTTTTGAAATCAGTGTTGCCAAACTTGTGTATTTTTTCCAGAAGTTTAGAAAGCAGCAAGTTGCAATTGTATGCCCACAATCTAATGTCAGTTCTAAACACTGGCACAAGAAGAACTGTCTGGATCAGGCTGGAAGAAGTGAGCTATTGATGGGGCAGACTGCTACACAATGAGAAGGAAGATAACCTAGTTAGCAGATATTTTAAAAACACTGAATTAATTTGGACTTACGTAATGGTAAACCTGAAAAGATAATAATTTTAAGTGCTTTTGAGAAATCAAATGTTGTGTTTACCAGGAACTCATTAATATATCTTATCAAAAACTAAAGGACTCCTAAAGGTATGTAATATTTATATTATTTAGCTATTGCTAAAACATCTGAGCCTAGATCATCATTTTTATGTTAGTCTCATGTAAATTTATGAGATAATTCTTATGAATTAGACTTGCACTGAGACTTCAGCTCCATCATGGGGTTCTGGTCAAGTTTTATCCAAGTTTGAGTATAAGATCCTTGAAGGATGCTCAATGACATGAGGAATCTCAGGGGATTTATTTTGTGGGGATGGGATTTGCTCCCCCTAAGAAGAAGACTCTCTTCAGAGCATCTCCTTTTCAAACTCCCTCCTGACATTTTTGAAGGCTCACGGAGAGTTTCTAAAAGAAACAGGGTTTACTTCTTGTTGGTCATGGTCAGGCCCATACATGAAAAGAGCAGGAAGAAATGGCAAGCCCCTGTCAAACACATAAGACACCTCTAAAAATTTAAACCAGTTGTTTGCTGCCTGGTATTCCTCGCTTTCTCTAGATGCCATCACGTGTGACTTAATTCTGAACCTTTAAATTTAGAAGAGTTGGTCTGTTGTTTCCCTTGGGTCACTATTTCATACCTATAGACAAACTCTGTACCCTCCATGGAACCAGTACGTCTTCTTAGCCGTAGTTGTATTTTCCCTTTCCATAGCTACCAAAGAGAGAACATGTCATTTTGAACAAGAATGTCGTATTTCTTATCTACCATAGCAAATGCAATTTGAAACCCCACTTTAAATGTGGGTGGAATTAGCTTCTCTCTAAGTCTGCAGTAGACTAATACAGCTTAGGAAAAAATCTCTTTTAAGATAAGGTCCAAATACAGTTTCAAGATGCAAATCTCCTTAGTGAGATAAGACTGCAACCACATATATACTGGTATTAGATCAAAAGTAACTGCTCACTCATTTCTGAAGGCTTAATTCTACTCACAGATGCACAAGATACTTTCCTGTGGGTCTCTCAACTGAAACAACAGAGGGTGAGGTGTGTTTGTAATCAGCAGGTTTTGGAAGGTGTAGAGCAGTACACACCTCCGAATAATCTGATGTGAATGTTTGTCTTTGGCCATATTAAATAAACTTTAATTCATAATAGCTTGACCTCTCAGCAACAGTCAAGCACCACATTGTTTTCAGGTCCTCTCCATTTTTTATGTTATGTTAGCAAATGTAAAGCATGAGGCTGTCTGCACTTGTATTGGTTTCTATATCTATGCATGTTCTGGTTTTCTTTTTAATCCCTGCTAGGTGCATTTAACTATGATGCTATTTCGAAACTTTCATATGGTTTAGGAGCCCAAAATAGAAATGTTATTTCTTATCACAAGAGAGCAATGCTTTGCAAAAGTGCAAAGATGGTAACTCTGCAGTTGTGGCTTTGTTGTACAGACCTTCTGGGTGTGTAATTCTTCTTCAGATGGGACAAGCCTTAAGATAGCAAGCAGAGTTCCCATTACAGCTTTTGGGGCCCATCCAGGACATGCAACACCTCAAGCTTGTCTTGTGATGAAGGAACAGGGAGTGCATCCACTGGGTCCTCACCGTGGGACCCAAAGCTGAATAGCTGCATGGGTGCATCCTGCTTCTGTGCCCCCACAACCACCTCCTTCTCCTCCCCACATCTCCGAGCTCAGCTCCCTCAACCAGCAGCCTAGCTTTGCTGCTTGCAGGAACAGATGGGCTCCCTCCAGCCCTCACTTTCCTTGACTCCTCACAAGTTAAGGCACCCCGTGCACACCCATTGAGTGTTTAGTGCCACCATGAAAGCCAGCTCTAAAATGAGCATCTTGCAAGTGAGCAGGTGGCCACAGGGGTAGAGACAAGGTGAGGGTATGATGCAGTCAGCTTGGCCTTGCTAAGAAACACAGAAATAGATGGGCTAGGGATTTTGTCTTTTTTTTTTTTTTTTAAATATGCTCAGTGTGCTGTGTTGTTTGTACATGTGGTTCTTACTGCAGGTATGTGTATATATGTACTCATGTGTGTATGTGCACACACACATGTATGATAAGACTGCTTAACTTCCAAGTTTTATATTTTATTTCCTTCACAAAGATTAAATTTGCCTTTTTTATTAGGGGTTTGTCCTTTGGCAGCTTCTAGCAAAGACAAGGTGGAAACTGTTTAAGCAGGAGGTGTGGGCACAGTCCTTTTCAGCTGACTGGAAGACTGTCAGAAGGCAAAAGCCTGAAATATTCCACATTGGCCTCAGAATTTATGTCAAGAAGAAAAAACATTTCTCATCACCTTCTTCTGGTTTTATGAAGCTGAACTTGACTGCTCATCTTCATGTGAATTTGGCTTGAATAGTATCAATCACCACACAGAGGATTTGTTTTTCATTATTTTCGTTTGCTGCCCTTCTATCTACGTGCAGCACATCTTTCTTGTGCTACCGCACCTGTAGAGGAATGATAGTTCACTCGACAATCTTGGCTGGTATTATTACTTTCATTTGCCAGCGTATTCATAACAATACAACACTTCTGTTAGCTAACCTTTAAACCAAACCTGCGACCATCTCTGTGCAATAACTATCTTAACCAGGACACTTTCCACCTGACTGACTTCTTGGTTGGATGAAGAAATTTTTACTGTTTTTTCCCCTTCTCCCTTCAATACCTCTCTTGTGAGAGTTTCTCCCCTCCCTCAATGAGCCCAAACAGGCTGCAAAGAGATGATTAACTTCTGCCTGCCAAAATATCAGGTAAGTAATGACTAATTCTTCAAAACTTCAGCTCTGTTTAGCTCCGAGGTCCTTCCTCTGGGCTTGCCACAGCATCAGAAGGACAGCAATCCTCCCGTGTTCCCTGCATGAACATGCACAGATGCAGATCCCTCAGGCAGCTCATTGCAGGGTAGAGGCATTATAAAGGTTATGGGTTTGGAGACTGCCATGCTGCACAAGGTCTGGTGAAGAAATTTCTCTTCCACAAGAGGATGTGGTTGGAGGTCCCTATTCCCTGGTCCTGTTTTCCAAGGTAGAAATGACAAGAACTGTTTGAACATTAAATCAGAGAATCATAGAATGGTTTGGGTTGGAAGGGACCCTAAAGATCATCCAGTCCAAACTCTTTGATGTGAGCAGTGACACATTGCACTAGACCAGGTTGCTCAAAGCCTCATCCAACCTTAAACACTTCAAGGGATGGGCCATCCAAAACGCTGGGCAACCTGTGCCAGTGCCTCACCACCCTCTCCATGAAGAATTTTTTCCTGCTATATAATCTAACCTAAATCTACCCACTTTTCCATTGTCTTTAAGAAAAAAAATCTTTTGGTCTCTTATAATGTGTTATAATAAATCCCAAGAGTCTGAGTCAAGGTCTGAAAACTCCTCTGTATTATTCTCTATGGCTGGATGAAATGTAAATATTAAGATTTTAGTTAGCTGAAAGTTGATTCCAGCTGGGGAGCATATGCTGAAGCAAGATGTCACCTCTAAAAGATGTTTTATGTCATAGAAAGAAGAACTTTAGCAACTTCTTAAAGGTAAAGATGCTGCACAAAATTTGCTCAACAGCAAAGACAAGGTTTTGCTCCCATACTTCGCTGTAACTTCTGCATTTCATTCAGCAGCAAACTCAGCTCTAAACAATATTTCAGCCAGGATGCATTAGCCACAACTTTTTAATCAGACAAAACTTCTCCAGAATTGGCAGCATTTTGGTTTATGTAAGTTATTTTTATTTTGAAAGTATTATACATGAATTCCACAATGCTTTAGATAACTGACTGCACATGTTTCCTCATCAATCATACTAGCAATACTGTTCTTGATGGCAAACCACCCTGTGATAAAGTGAAGTTCTGAAGAATGTGCAAAATCAGTTTTAGAACAAGCCATAAACCACCAAATTTCATTTTTTTAACAAATAATTTCAAGTATTTACATTCTGATTTTAATCTTGTTTTAGCAGGTTGAAATTTTGGGTGAGGAAGGAATGAGGACTCAAATTTTTAGCCAGCTTCTGCACATACCTTCTAGGTATATCATAGTTGTCAAGGAGATGATTGAACCACACACTAGAAACAAATCTGCATTTACCCCTTGTTGGGATATAGTAAACCTTCCTCAACATTTCTTAGAAGTTTTACCTTAAAGCATAATATTGCAAATTTCTAAAAAAGCAACTAATCTCTAGATTTATTAGGGGTGTTGGGGTTTGATTTGAAGAATCCTACCAGTTCGATAACTATTTGGAGCTATATGCAGCCATGTTTTTGGCTATAGAGAGGCCATCATTTGCACTGCACTGACCTCCAGACACTTTCTCATAACAGCAAAAAACTTCCAGATTGTTTTCCTCCTTTTACTTGGGGAATTACAGTCTTTTCCCTCTCCAGATAAAGGCTTGATTGTCAAATTGGGAAGCCAACGCAGTATTTATAGCCTGTGTTATGGTATCATATTTCATATTGTAATAATGTAACCTAATACTGCCAAGTCCACCAGTAAACCATGTCCCTAAGCACCACATCTACACGTCTCTGAAAGACCTCCAGGGATGGTGACTCAACCACTTCCCCGGGCAGCCAATTCCAATGCCTGACAACCTTTCCAGTGAAGACATTTTTCCTAATATCCAATCTAACCCCCGCCTGGTGCAACTTGAGGTCATTTCCTCTTGTCCCAGCACTTGCCACCTGGGAGAAGAGACCAACACCCACCACTCTGCAACCTCCTTTCAGGTAGTGTTAGAGGGTGATAAGGTCTCCCCTGAGCCTCCTCTTCTCCAGGCTAATTAACCCCAGTTCCCTCAGCTGCTCCTCACAGGACTTGTGTTCCAGACCCTTCCCCAGCTCCGTTGCCCTTCTCTGGACACGCTCTAGCACCTCGGTGTTTTTCTTATAGTGAGGGGCCCAAAACTGAACCCAGGATTTGAGGCAATCATGATAATCTTTAATCAGATGACAGCCCATTTTAATCTTCCTACCCATGGGATTCCAGGCCAAGTGGGGCAGAGGACGAGAGATGTGCAAAGAAAGACTGAGTTGTGTAGTGGACACTACTGATGGATTACTGTGCAGTACCTGGTGAAGAAGGGTTTTCAGAAAGAGAGAGACCCTCACTTAGGCCATAGCACACTATCCTTAAGAACTACCCCTAACCAGAGCCATCTGTATGGATGGCAGGAAAGCAGAGAGCTCTTTAGAGAGCAGTGAACTCTGGGCTGTTCTTTTAGCAGAGCTTTCTCTTTTACTGTCCAGAAAGAGCATTCACTAGCAACAATGCAGTGGAGCACAGTGATTTCTTAGGTTCCTAGAAGATAAAGATTTGTAGCTTCCAAGCGACACAGAAACACCAAAAAAGCCACAAGTTACTAACAAAAAGGTCATAGGAGGTAAATTGCAAATTATAGCTGTAACCACAGATATTAGATAATTACATTGAAACAAAGGTATTCGAGAATTTGTGTCAGATGTACTGAGATTGATTTCATTTTCTGTTTTCAATGAAATGCAACATGAATAAGGAAAGCATGAATCAATGAAGCTCTACATTCTGGAATTATTTTTCAGGTCACAAATTTTATGAAGGTTTAGAAACCTTCTCTGTAATATTTTTAACTCATCATCATACTCAGTTACCGTTAGTAGGCAGACACCTTGTTCATAGGTTTCACAGCCACTCTCTGACAGCACAGGACCACACTAAATGCAGGAAGCCAGCCTCTGCACCAGGTCAGAGGAGCATATAGCCCTGTGTACCCATCCAGCCTTCTCTGCAGACCAAATGCCAGCTAGTTCCAGTGAGCTCACCAGGCAGACCAGCAGCCCTTCAGTTAAAGTTTTAAACCCAGCTCCAAACTGTGGACATATTGGTGGTTTTAACTGAGATCGTTAAAGATTTACTAACAGAGGCAAAGCAACATGTCCCAAAAACATTTTGCTGAAATCACCATTCTAAGGCAAAATAACAAACGCAAAGCATTTCAGTCTGGCGCTGGTGTTTCTGATGAAAACATCAAATCAGAAAGATCTGAAAGACTATAAACCAAAAAGCTTCATGGTAAAGTGTTGTGGATTCATCCTTGCAATGTAGGCATTGCTAATTTTATTGTTTAATGCATGAATATGATAAATAGTATTGCCATGCTTGACAGAATGGTACCTAGAGGTCAGGCCTTTTTACATGGCCAAGAATGCAAAATGCTTCTTCCAAGGAAGCCAAGGTTTTGGAGGGAAGCAGCAGCTACAGGAACAGAGATTGGAGTTTAGTGGTCAGCTTGCTATTAATACCTGACTAAGAGCACCATATGAAGATAGCTGCCTGGTACCATATCTTGCACTAACAGAGATACTATTTTACAAAGGAAACTCTTCCAAGAAGTGTTTTGCCTCTGTTTTATCTTGGTACTTTCACAAGTGTATTGGTATGATGCCAGGGTGATTTTGATTTCCTTGGAACATAGCACTGAGAAAGAGAAATAATACTTTTTCCATACCAGATGATCACTGACTCCTGTGATTTGTAATTGATGAAGGGCAAGGAAGAGATATGTAACCTCAGTTTACACTGAGCTCAGGGCATGGGTAGGTGTGGAAGGCAATCGCCTGCTCCCCTTCTTGTTGCATGAGACTGGACATAACCAGTAGGAGAGAAGTGAACTCAGCTAGTGAGTTTTTCAGATCAGTGATGCAATAGGTAGTTTTGGCTCATCAAGTCTCCAGTTTGCCCCAGAAAAAAGAGCTCTGTGCATCTCTCTGGGGTCCCAAAGTTTCCTGGTGCTTCGAAACTGAATTAGATAATGGTACAAGCCATCCCAGCATGGGAAGGCATGGGCCTTACTCATTTTCTGACTCAGATCTCCATGGGTCATGTATTACTTTCAAGCTGCTTGAACAGACAAGAAAGAAAAGCTTCTTTTAAGATATTGGATGTAATACAAGTTGCTTAAGCAGTTTTGGTACTAATGATTTATTTCTTATGTGCGAAAAAGAAATATTTTTTCATTGGTCTGTCTAAAGTGTACAGTGGTGGTTTTGAAGATTTATGCAGTGTATAGATGCAAATAATGTCTAGCACTTACAAAAGTTTTGTAATTGGCCAACAAACTGCCTGGAAAAAAAAAAATAGTAAAAAAGGAACATACTGAAAATGACAGCACAGGGACAAACCATACACGCAAAATGGAAAATAAAAATGAGTGTTGGGAAATAGCGTGCTATAGTTTGTGCTATTAATCATCTCAGGATCTAATATTTCCTATTTAAGCAGTCCTTTGCTTTCTAAGTACCACCAAACATTTGGAATCTTTATTTTGGAAGGCTTAAAGCAAATCATGTATCTGCCAAGTGACAAAGAGTAATTTTAACCCAATATTTTTAAACCCAGTGTATATTACTTTAGATTTTTGAAGGTAGTTCACACCTTTTCTATCAAAGTTGTTGTCTTTGTCTCGCATACGCACATACTCATAGTAAGCTGCTCAAAAAAACCCGGCTTTAAGAAACTGCACATCAAGCAGAACCTAAGTAAAGGTTAGAAATCTTCATTTCTTCAAAGACTAGAGAACCGCTATTGCTAGGTGGCTTGTACTTCTTACCATATATACAAATGTAATGTTGGCAGTTTCTGCATTATTACTTTTTATTTAAACAAAAAAGTCAGTTTGATGCCAAATAGGTTGGCTGCCATAAGGTTCCGATTCACAGCAAAGGAATATTATTAAATTCTCTTCACATTTTTCCATTTAAAAATACAGGAAAAAATGGTGACAAAGGTGCTACACTTAAGGCAGAGCAGATCATACTACCTAATGTTTACATTGTTGGACTTGTCCCAATTGAAAATTTTTTTAATGGTTTATAACCTTAGACTTAAACCATTCGGCTTTTCCGTGCTAGGAGTACAATCCAGCGTGATTTTTTTTTTTTCACCAAAAACTATTTAATCACTTCCAAGAAGACACTAAGGGGAAAAAACACATTGCTCTGCTGATGTTAACAGAACCTGATGACCTTTCTGACAGCTTTTGTGCTTCTCTGCCAGATAAAACCTAATAGCGGCTGCCCTTTGTGTCAGGATACCTGTCTCTTGCTGCTTTGAGAGATGGACCAATTATAGCCAAGATATAAACACTTCAGGAAACTGTGGTTTACAAATGGTCAACAAAGTGCAGTTTCCTTCACTTTGGGAAATTTCCGTTTTAGTAGACAACACATCAGATGGGCCTTTCTCCCTGCTGAGCAGTCTGAAACCTCTTAGTCCTCCAGCTCTGAGCAAGCCATACCTGCACCTTCTCAGAGCTCTTGCAGGTGGCAGGATTGGGGATGTGCCATCCTCACAGAGCAGCTAAGCAGGTTTCTCCTGGTTACAACTCAAAAGACAGTAGCAGGATGTTCCCTGTAACACTCGTTTCCAGCTTCTCCAAGCTAGGACAAAGCTCAAGACTAAAAGTTCCCCCAGCTCATACTCGAGTTCGTTGGAAATAGACAAGTGAAACAAGCAGTTTTGGCATAAATGTTTCAAATTTTCACATAAAAATGCTTTGCAGAAACTATTTAGCTTCTGCAAATTTGCAGGGGATCTCAGAGAAGATTCCAACAGTATCTGTGAGATGCCCACCAGAAATCTGCCAGCTTCCCTGACACCCACCACTCCCATGCTGTCCCTTCACTCGTAGCCACTGATCTCTGTAGGTTGCTCTGCTCTCCAGTCTTACAGAATGCAACCATCTCCACTTCCAAACACCCTGGGCTGAAAGCTGCTCCGGTCCCTGATGAACCACCTCTCAGATTTACATGGTGCTGGACACTCCAAAACACATGGTAAATGATGACTAAAACTCATTTCTCCCTTTATAGATTTCTTGTTTCTCACTACTGATAATATTGAGTACTCTTCAAATGTGACAAGAAGATCCTTGTCACCAGCTCTGCGCCAGCCATCGAGAGTTGTATTTTGTTTTGGGAACAGTGTCATGGGCATCTCTGAAATGTGTTCTTGCAGGACTTTTATTTGGTCAGCATTGTCATGTGCTTAGCTTTCTGTTCTGATTCAAAAGGAACTCTGTTTCTGAAAACCCAGATTTTCACATCTGAAATGAACTTTTCTGTGAGTTGAGGTGTCAGATTCAGTGAAGTGCAAGCAGAAGTAGCAAAAGGCAAAACAAGGGAGGGAGAAAGAGTAGCTGGGGTGGGGGGGGAAATACAGTGAGGTGGGAGATTTGGGGGGGAGGCAAAGCTGTTAGATGTAGTATAGCAAAGAAAGGGCAGGCAGGAGGGGAAGAGATGATCAGAACTGTTGTGAAAGAAAGAAACCAGAAAGAGAAGGAATTAATTGGACATGAATCCTGAGACTGCAAGGAATTGTTGGAAGATGGGGAGACGTTATCATTTGCTGAAGAAAGGCTGACTGAAGAGGGAAAACAGTAGATAGATCATGGGGAATAGGAACTAGTGAGGAGAAGGGGACATAAAAGAGGAGAACTGAAAACAGCTGGACAAGGAGAGTGGGACAACAAGACATTGTGGGGTGGGACAGAATGAGCCTCACACGGCAACATCTGGGACAGCACAAGTAAAATGACTGGAAATGGGCTGACTTTGAAAATGGGACAGGAAAGCAAGCCATGTATGAGGGAGAAGGGGGTGACACTCGTAATTCTGGGAAAAATCTTGGGAGAATCAGGCAGAGTCACCTGTGTATTTACTTTTACTGAAGTCTGGAGCCAGACCTCCAAGCTCATCACAACCTAACCAGTTAAAAGACAAAGGTTGAATTTGCCAGGCCGTGGTGGTCCCCTGCCTCCCAGTGATGGAAGTCATGAATGGGGAGAGGAGAGGGCTCAGCTTTCTTTTCAATAAACAATGCTAGAAAAAGACATCCCTCTTTTTAAGCTAACAAGTTAAGAATGCACATTTAACACCATAAAAACAAAAGTTAGCAGATGCCCAGCGTAGGGCTGTGTATGACTTTTCCTCCTTGGCTGCACAAAGGGGCCTATTTGACATTAATTAGGATTGTATAGGGAAAAAAAAACATCTCAGTGCAGAAATTGGAATGTAGCTCAGAGACTTGTGAACTTAGAGAAAAAAAAAGAATAAAAGAATTTTGCATTCAGGAGGTAAAAGGCATGATAGTGCACAGGGTTTTACCCCTCTGCATCTCTGCTGGAGAGGTTCCTGTGTGATTTTAGACATGTCACTTAAACCAAAATTTTCATGGTTGGTCACTAGTTGTGTTTCTTCTTTTTATATGTGCTGTCCTTGGTGATGGTGGTGCAGTCTGCAGAAGCCCCACTCATCCCCTTTGGCATAGATTTATAGCTAAACCCCAGGAAAGAGAGCTTCAAACACATAAAGAGCTACTGTATAGTACTTCATAATCCAGAAGGTAAGGTCACTGCAAACTGGGAAGCCAGAATTATCTGAATTATATCAGATTCCAATGTGTGAAAGGCAGGGAATCCCCACCTTTTATCTACATTGCAGGGCAGTTGGGAGTATACATTAGTTTGTTATTATGTATGGGTGAGATGCCCTCAGTAATGCAGCAGCAAAGGACTGAAAGCAGTGCTGGGGTCTGGCACCGCAGGATGCGTTGTGCCAAAGGGAGGGAAGTGGGTGCTTATGGCTGTTCCTGTCATGAGAATTGCCTTGGGCCAGGAGAAGGACCTGGCCCAGACCCAGCCATGCTGACATCCAGGGGTGAGGGAATGATTGTCCATCCAGCACAACCATCTCACTGCCTGGGGCTCACCAGGGGGGCTGGTTCCCTGGTTCCCTCCCTCCTTCCTGGGACCTTTCATAGTGCATGATGTGGGTTCCATGGGTGCTGCTGCCCCTAGCTCTGCCCCGAGGAAGCAGTGGGAAAGGAAAGCTGCACAGACCGACCTACATCTCTGCAGGGTGTTTTTATGAAAAAGTGAAAAATAGCAATCAAACATTCCTCTTATTCAGAAGAAGCAGGTAATAATGATTTGAGTCATATGTTCCAGATACAGGAAAGCACAGCTGCCACTTGCTCAAAGTTGAGTTTGGAATGGTTTTGGTATCTTCACCTTAAAAATAACGAGTGTGCTGCTTAGGAGTCCACTTAAAAGTCAGAAGTCCATCAGAAAGGTGGTCTGCAATAGAATAGTAGCTTCTGTGTGCAACTGTTAGCCTTCTTCCAAGATTACACATACCTAGTGCCAAAGCAGGTGTCAGCAGCTTACCATATTGAAGTCACTACCTCAGCACTATTTACGGTCAGACATTTCTGACATATGTCTTCCCAATATTTTTGCCAGTAAACACCATGAAGTGTTAGCATTTATCTCCTTCCTAGTCCAAACTTACTTTCCATAGGCAAATTATACCTTCCTCACACAGCAGTCCACCATTTTCAAAGGATTTAAGGACTCCTACACCAAATGGAAGTATTTAGGAAACACTTCTCGTTCTGCATTATTTGTAATAGACAGTATTAGTGCCACAAATCATGTTTCTCTAGGTTAGGTCCTAACTAGAAGCTCCCTCCAAGACAAAGTATCAAGGGACTAATGCAGGTTCTAGTGGTAATACTCCCACAGCAACCCAGCCTGGCTGCAGCAGTGGTCCTGTCACTATTAAAAGCTTGTTATAGGTAAACAGATGTGTAAAGATGAGAATTTATTGTTAGTGTAATTGAAAGCTTAACAGCATAATCAAGTTAGCAGAATTATCACATATCTAATTTTTAAGGGAAAAGAGAAAAAAGCAAATGAAGAATTCTGTTATAGAGGAAAAGTTTCAATAGAAGCTATACACGTACAATTCCTATATACACACATTGTGGCTATTACCCCTTTCTCTGGTGTTATGCTCAGCCTTCCACTGCCCCTCAGTCTCCTAATGTTGATGGCTTCAGTCTCACAAGTGGGGATGGACATGGCAAGTCATCCACAGCCCAAGTCTGTTGCAGGAGAAATACAGTGCTGACGTCAGTGGCTTCTTCTTCCTCACTGTAGACTCTGCTTGGAGACATTTTCATACTCTATATGTTGTTCTTTCTTCACAGGTCTGCAAGTCCACATTGAGTATGATTTTGTTACACATGGTGTGTTTTACATGTGTTAGATGCTTTTTCTTGTTGCTTTTGCTGTCTTGGTTTTTGCTCAGCTCCAGGCCTGGATTTCTTTATCTGACAACTGGTGAGTTGCTTCCAAACATGACGTCTCCAGTGCTAGGTGTTATTGCCCAGTCCCGAACTCCTCAGCACCTCATCCTTTGTCCCCACTTCCCCACACCTCCACTGTCATACCAGGCCGTTTTTTCTCCACACAACATTATTATGTTAGTCACAAATACCCCATTCTACACAGAATAACTGTATGTAACTACTACCTGTATAAAATGATGATTGTATCATCTAAAGATAAGTAAATTTAAACAAATTTATGGCATAGAATCACAGAATGGTTCAGGTTGGAAGGGACCTTAAAGATCATCTAGTTCCACCCCCCCTGCCATGGGCAGGGACACCTTCCACTAGACCATCTTGTTCACAGCGCTGTCCAGCCTGACCTTGAACACTTCCAGGGAGGTGGCATCCACAGCTTCTCTGGGCAACCTGTTCCTGTGCCTCACCACACTCATTGTAAAAAATTTCAATGACAAGGTTTCCCTGGACGCTGCTCTTCTCCAGGCTGAACAACCCCATCTCTCTCAGCCTTTCTTCATACGAGAGGTGTTCCAGCTCTCTTGACGATTTTCTTGGCCCTCCTCTGGACTGGCTGTAACAGGTCCATGTCTTTCTTGTGGTGGGAACCCCAGAGCTGGATGCAGTACTCCAGGTGGTGTCTCATGACAGCAGAGTAGAGGGGTAGAACAACTTCCCTTGACCAACAGGCCACACATCCTCTTGTGCAGCCCATTGTATGATTGGTTTTCCCAGCTGCAAGCTGATATCCAATTTTTTATCCACCAGCATCTCCAAGCTCTTCTCCACAGGACTGGTCTCAATTAATTCTTCCACTCATTGATACTGATATCCCAACCCAGGTGCAGGAACTCGCACTTGGTCATATTGAACTTCATGAGTTTCACCTGGGCCCCCTCCTCAATTCTGTCAAGGTCCCTCTGGATGGCATCCCTTCTCTCCAGCATATCAACTCTGCCACTCAGATTGGTGTCATCTGCAAAGTTGCTGAGGGTGCACTCAGTCCTGCTGTCTGTGCCATTATGAAAGATATCGAACAGCAGTGGTCCCAGTACACACTGCTGAGGAGCACCACTTGTTACTGATCTCCATTTGGACATTGAGACATTGACTGCAACTTTTTGGATGCAGCCATCCAGATGATTCCTTATCCATCAAATAGTCCATCCCCCAAACCCATATCTCTCCAGTTTAGTGGCAAGAATGTTGTGTGTGACTATGTCAAAGTCTTTACAGAAGTACAGGCAGATGACATCAGTAGCTCGTTGCTTCCCCAATGATTCAATCACTCTATCATAGAAGGATGCCAGATTATTCAGGAGTGATTTGCCCTTGGCGAAACCATGTTGGCTGCCTCTAATCACCTACCTGTCACCCATATGCCTTGACATATCTTCCAGGAGGACCTGTTCCATGATCTTACCAGGCACAGAGGTGAGGCTGACTGTTCGGTATTTCCCAGGGTCCTCCTTTTCACTATTTAAAAAAATGGGTGTGATGTTTTCCTTTTTCCCATTATGTGGCACTTCACCTGATTCCCATGACTTTTCAAAGTGGTGGACAGCAGCTTGGCAACTACATCTGCTAGTTCACTCAGGACCCTGAGATGCATCTCATCAAGTCCCATTGACCTGTGCACGTTCAGGTTCTTCAGATGGTCTCAAACCCGATCTCTTATGATGGGTAGGTCTTCATTGCCCCTGTTCCTGCCTTGAGATTCAGGGGTTCAAGAGGTGTGGGAACATTAATTACTATTGAAATCTGAGGCAAAAACCCAATTGTTTCATACGTGACCACCTGAGTAGAAAAAATTGTTGTTACAGATAATGCAAGTGAAAATGAAGCTTCAGACAGGTCAAGAGAAGTTCAGGCAAGCAAGTCCTGAGGCTTTGTAAACTCAGCGCAAAGCCTGTGTTCTGCTTCTAGGAGTATGTGCAAGTATAAGGTATGTAGAAGGCTGCAGGGCCACACTAAAACAGGGTCTATGTAACGGTGTCAGCCCTAAAGTATTTCTCCATGCAATCATGAGTATCAAGAGAGCCTTTTTGCTGTTGCACCTTTGCCTGAGAAGGTCCAATTCTCACAGACCACACATATCCATTCTGAAAGCCCACTGAAGGCAGTAGGAAAAATAGCCATTAATTTCAGCTTTGTATAGCTTTTGATTCTTGGTGCAATAATGTCATCGGACTCAGAAGTGAACCTTCAGGGAATGAATGTGCCTCCTGCATACGAGATGCTTCCCTCTAACTACAGACAAAATGTTGTACAAAAGTTCAGAAAGCTATTCTGCCCACAGGGCACATCCTGACCCTGTTAGGAGCAAAGCAGGTGAATTCAGGTCCAGTCATTTAAAAATAACAACAATAATGGTGGTGATGATGACAACAACAGCAACTATCAAGGTATTTTCATTTTGCAGTAAACTACTGCCTTTCTGCAAAGATGAATTCAGCAGCTGCTAACCTGTGGGTAGCTTTAGTCCAAAGCCTTTGACTTTATGGTGAGTAATTTTATTATGATGATGAGGCAGGAACTCATTTTCAGTGAAACAGATGATGAGTAAGCTGAAACAAGGCAGTTTTCAAGGAAAGACCTCAGTCATACATGACCTGGTGCAGCCACGGAGGTATAAATGACTTTGCTGGGCTTCTCCACAAAGACAAATGCGTAACCACAGGAAGCAAGCACCCCATTTCATGTTAAGAGTTTATTCTTTCTGCACCCTTCTACATAGGAAGGACACACAGGGAAAACCAGAGGGTAGCCTTTTCACAGTGGGTTTTATTTTACAGTAAAGAAGAAATAGGAAGTCCCAACCCAGCAGAATTGGGATGGAAAGCAAAGCCCCTGCCTCTGTGTCTTCGGTTGCTGTTACTGTTACCCTTCTTGCTTATCCCTCCGCCTTAGTTTAAACAGAAATGAAAGCATTTGGCAATACACAAAGCAGCAACTGGGGAAAGTTGTAGAAGGAAATTATTTTTAATTCCCACATTATTTCACTAATGTTGGCTTTTTTAAGGAAAATAAGGGTGTTGTCCATTTGAAGCCTGCAGTGGAGATTTCTAGTTACATACAGCATGGAGAGCTTCCAACATTTCCTCAGATCAAAACCTCCCAATATTAAATCTTCAGGTCTTTTCCCCAGTCTGGGGGAACAAAACCTACCAGCAGCTACTATTTTAGAGAAGCATTTATTAGTCTGCTTATATCATCCTTGCCACCTCCCCATCCCTGCCTGCCATCCATGGGCAGACACTCTCCCTGGCTCCCACATCACTGCAGCACCCGGCTATGATCTTGGCCTGAGACTGCTCAGCTGCCTTTCGCCTCTCACTAACTGCCCACTGCTCAGCTTTCAATCCACCCTACATGGATTTTTCCAACAGGGAAGTACTTGCTGAGGAAATGTGCTACTGGTGGCCTGTGAACAAGCTTCCCTGATGGCCAGCCAAGACTGTCAGCATAGCCAAGAGCATCTCTTCCCACTTCTGACATATATTGTTTACAATGTCACCACCTCCTGGAAAAAAAAAAAAAAAAGTCTCCAGACAGGAAAGGCAGAAGAAGTCTTTTTGATGAATTCCTGGATCTGGAAGACATCAGGATGCTCCACCGCAGCTTTGTGTCCCATGCTTTTTAGATGGTGCCTAAGGTGGCAGGGTACTGTGCTGTGCGCTGTGCTTGGCCCTCTCTGCACACCCAAGCTCTGCACTGGCAGAACACCCATCGATGGCTTTGAAGCAGTTCTTTCAAAGCTTTTTCAGATGTTTCTAGGTGAATTTGCCTGTGTACTTGTGTTTAGCAGTTCAGCTTAATGGCAGTTTTTAATCTGTGTTCTCCTTTCCTAAGACACCCTCTACAAAATCATATGAGAAAAATCTCCCTCAAAGTTTTATGAAATTTTGTAGAAACAAATAAATCACATTTGGCAACAGGAAGACATCTCTTCACTCGTTTTCCCTCCAGAGGAGCCAGAGAGCTTAAAATGAAAGTGGAAGCAGCAGGTGGGGTACATGTCCAGTTTTCCCCTTCTGTCCTAAAGAGGGAGCTAGAAAGCTGTGTTTCTTGCGGGTTTTGTTGGTTCGTGGGTTTTGGTTTGGGTTTTTTTTTTTCCCCCCAACTAAACTCACAACCGCTGCATCCCATTAATTCAATTAGTTTTCTATTATTTCTTTAAAATAATGAGAATGAAAATAATTTTGCTTGCATTCAGGGGTTCCTTTAATCAAGTTTCAGGCTGTCAGAAAAAAAAAAAAAGCCAAGTGGCAAAGCACCAATAAAAAAAACGTAATGAATAGATGTTTGATTTATCTCCAGGCTTGGCTTAAATGTGGCATATGTGGTTTACTGTAGCTACTTCTTATGGATTTTACATCCTAAATTAATAAGTAGAAACAGGGGAAGCTTTACTAAGTGCCATACCAATATTCCCACGCTGACACTGAAGGTCAGATGTTTTATTTCTGCAGCAACATCCCTGCTTTCCCCACACCTCAATAATTCTCAGTCTCCAAGGTGTCAATTTATTGCTAGAAAAATGAAAATAATAGTGTCATCTTGTCTTGAACACTATATATAGTTCAGAAAATGCAATTCTGACAAAGGCGTGTTGAAATCAGAATATCTTTAGAGAATAGCAGTCTGTGTACGTTGCTCACTTTATGTGAGCACCAAGATGCAAAAGTATTACTTAAGGTAAGGAACGCTCTGGCTGAAGAACAAATGGATAGGAATTGTCTTTAAATGTAGTTACATTGAAAGATGACTCCTAAAAATGAGAGCAGCTTTCAGCTGAACAGAAGACACAAGAATGTCAGTAATTCCAAAATCAAATATCTCCATGTATAAGAATTTATGAAGAAGATAGGTGTGGTTTCCACCAAGACACGTACTAGATACTTATTTTTTTTAGAAATCACTTGTAATCCCTATTCTTCAAAAGAGGGGTTTTTTTAAAAAAAAAACAAAATTAATACTAGCATTGGAATAAATGAAAGGATAATTCCAAAAGATCTGACTACTGACCTCTACAGATGCCTTTAACCCTTTATGCAGAAGGGGGTAGTGATATACACCAGAGGTGAGCTCACCTTGGCCTTCTTGAATGGACTATTATTTTTCCATAGAAGTTTCTTCCCTGAATTTGAAATGGAGCTTATTAAAAAAGAATATGAAGCCACTCTGTTTATTAGACTTACATACCTGTATCCTGGGGAATTAACTTTATGTTCCTTTGCTATTCTGGTGGAGATCCTGGTTTTCATCAATATAGACATCTAACCGAGGGAGGAAGCTGAAGAAGGTTAATAAAAATATTATCAATATTTGTTTTGATAGTGGTAATGTCATCATGCCTGCTGCCCTGTTCTGGGTTTTCCTTTATGACTTTTTACCAATTATTTCATATTTTCTATTTCCATTTCTCCTTCTAAAGGTAGAAATAATAGTCCCTGCCATCTCCTGTAAAGTGCTGTGAAACTTGGCAAAGCAAAATGCAGTGTCTGAATTGGAAGTTTCTATTTCCTAGAGCATGCCTGTTTAAAGAAAATCCCATCTGTAAGGTGCTGTAGATTTAGCTTCTGATAAAGAATGCCAAAATGTCTCTGGAATTTTAATGTGGTTCACCTTGAAAGAAATGAAATGGCAGTAAAATCAACCACACTTTCAGGTTTCTTGAATAAGACGGTCAAACACTTCCTCTTTCAGGGATGAACTATGAACTTATTCCACTCTCTCTGAGAATATTCACACCTTCCCCTAAAGAAAGATATGCTTCAAATACTTACCTTTGCTGTTGAAATAGCCTGACTTATGCAAGTGTTGATCCAGCCTATAATCATCCACGATCTCTTTTAGAAAATTTCTTAGTAGCTTGTTGTGGTTTTTGCATGCTGCAAAATCAGTTGGGGAGTTTTAAAACGGGTTTGAAAGTAGGCTAAGGGAGTTGAATACTCTGATGGAAATCGAATTTGGGTACTTTATATGTTCCTCTGAATTAAAGCATTATGAAGAATTACTGAAAAACTATTACAAAACACCAGGAATAATCTGAGAAATACACTTAGATTTTCCCCACAACTCTGCTAGCTTCTGTAATTATTTGTCTGGCAGCCTTTTTTCTTTGTAAATCTATAGTTTGTACTGTTAAGTATTATTTACATAATTCACTACAGGGGATATTTCTTTCAGAAAAGCAATGTCCTAACATAAAAACATGTTGCTGAAAAAGGTATTGCTTTACTTGACTGGAGAGAAGCAACTTGTAAGTCTAGGCATGGAGTTTATTATATCCTATGCCTGTGACACAAATACACCTTTTAAATATAAAAATAAGAAGTTAATTTATTTTCTACTTTACTATTGCATCTTAATTCTGGGACTGATTCAAAATTTACACATGTAAAGGCATTGCCGTGCATTGAGTGCAGGAGATACTGGGCCAGTCACTAGTAGATTTAACAGAGATACAAAACTCTACTCATGTTCAGGAAACCTAAGTAGCTGCCATATATGCCTTTTTGTGGTTAATTAGCACATACTCTTGCTGCCACAAAAGTTGCTTGAGACAAAGTTCTGGTTTTATCTCAATTTGACAAACTAGCTCCTGTATTGTAACTTGAAACTCTATTTGAAGGTACTGGATGAGATTTTCCTGCTGCAATTAACGTGCTCATCTAAAGCAACCAAAGAACATAGGAAGTTTCCTCCTATGGCTGACAAATTATCCCTCATTTTCAACTGAACTGCTTTGCTCCAGTGAAGCATAAATATTATTTGTATAGTACAATGCACTACCTCATACTAGTAAACAATGAGAAAAAAAATTGCTGGTACCACTATTTGACCATTTGAAAAAGCAAAGTAATTGCATTCCAATTCTTTGTGTATATGTGTTGTCTCAAAATACCTTTTTTTTACATTTAGGGGCTTTTAGATATTTACATTTAGATATCTTCAGATATTTAACACACAGGAACACTGAGCTCACTTGCAAAGGAGGAGAAAATTGTAAATGATCGAGGAAGATAGCCAAAGACATGGCTATTTTAGAAAATGTCACTCTTAGTATTTCTCATCCCCTTTGGCTGGCGAAGCCAGCTGTGGTTAGTCTCACATTTATACCATGGTTTTTTTTATGTTTCCCTAAGGAGTGTCTTTGAACTGAGTAGTCTTATGCAGGTAGAAAAAATGGCACCTGCCTTTGCATGGCACGCCCTTGTCTAATGCATTCATTCCTCCTGCAGGCCCTACACATGTCAGTCTGTCGTATGCACCATGTGCTGGCTCAGCTAATCATGCGTCAGGTCATCACAAACACCATATCATTCATCTCTGTTGCAAGGTCAGGCCTGCTGTTGTTCCTCAGCTCCTTTCCACAGAGACAGTGGAAATAGTGCTTCAAAAAAGATGGTAATCAGGTGAACTGGATTCTACCTGGAAAGGTAGAGATACAGTTGCCGAGAAATCCTACTTCCCACAGAAGGCCATGGGATGGATTACTAGTACATTATGAGTAAACGAAACAGGTTACTGGGTCGGGGTTTTTTTTGAGGGTCTGGATTCCTGTAGTCCACAACAGTTTCATAAGGCAGCTGCCAGCACCTTGTGGTTCCCTCTGGTTGGAGATGTCATGGTCGTTCATACCAAAATCCCTCAGCCCAATGCTTGCCAGTGCCATGTGCTGGGTTTAGTCAGTTAACTCTCTTTTCCGTGGCTGCTAGGAAGCTGTGTTCCTGGATACAGAGAGCAGCACTGGTAAGTTCTTAGCTGATGCTGGGGAATGCTTGCACTGAATTCAAGGTCTTTCTCCGCTTCTGACACTGCAGCTGCGTTCCCAGCTCTCGCTGTCTCGCTGCAGGCAGTGCAGGGGGCACACAGTTCAGGCACCTGACCCAAACTGACCAAGGGAGTATTTCATTCCGTAGTACGTCATGCTTGGGGCATAGGCGGGGAGGGTGTCTGGGAGCCATTGCTCCTTCCTACTCTCTTGCTCTTTTACTCCGTACCCTTGCTAACATTCTCCATGACTCCTGCGCTAGCTGCTTCGCCAACTCCTATGCTGGCTCATTTGTGAGGGAGTTGGTGGGTTTGTTTAGTTTTCCCAGGCTGCTATCGCTGAGAGGGTTTGCTCGGAAATCTGCTGCAACAGCTCTGGAGCTCCGGCTCTTGGGCTATGGCTCTTAGGGTCTCTAGCTCTGACTGTCTCTTCTCAGCACCTGGTCATGCATTGGTCAGTGGGTGGCTAGCAACTGTATCATAGTTGTATCATAATAAATAAACATACTGTATCATAAGTTTTATTTTCTATTATGTTAATTATTTATTATTAGTAGTATTTGTATATGTTCAGATTCAATTATACCTCAACTTTACGAGCTTCCTTATTTCTTTTTCCTCCAATTCTTCCCTTCCACTGAAGGAAGGGAGGGGGGCGTTGTGAGGGCAGCTTCATGGTATTTTGACAGGTGGAGTTAAATCATGACATGCCATCTAGTCAGGTCAGATGTTCTGGCAGGCCAAGAGTCTGAGGTAAAAACTTTCATGTTCCTTCCCTCTACCATAAGCTTGGAAGTCATTTGGAGGGACTCGTATCCTGGATGACAGTGCCTGAATTCCCTGGTCTTCTCCCACTGCATTTAGGCAACAGGAAGTAGCAGGGCAAAAAGAATAATTGCAACTCTGAACTTCAGGAGAGCTGACTTTGGCCTCTCCAAAGATCTAATTGGAGGAATCCCATTAGCTAAGGTTCTAGAAGGAAGGAGGGTGCAAGAGACGTGGTTAATATTCATACATCACCTCCTTCAAGATCAATGCAACCTTATGAGTAGGAAATCATAGAATCATAGAATCGCTGGGTTGGAAAAGACCTTAGAGATCATCCAGTCCAACCGTATCTGTCCGCCACTAAACCATATCTCTCAGCACCTCATCCACCCGTCTCTAAAACACATCCAGGGATGGTGACTCCACCACCGCCCTGGGCAGCCTGTTCCAGTGCGTGATAACCCTTTCAGTGAAGAACTTCTTCCTTACGTCCAATCTAATCCTCCCCTGGCGCAGCTTGAGTCCATTCCCCCTCGTCCGATCATCTGTCAGTAGGGAGAAGAGACCAACACTCACTTCTCCACAACCTCATTTCAGGTAGTTGTAGGCAGTGATCAGGTCTCCTCTCAGCCTCCTCTTCTCAAGGCTAAACAAGCCCAGTTCCCTCAGTCGCTCCTCATAAGACATATTCTCCAGACCCTGCACCAGTGGCCCTTCTTTGGACACGCTCCAGAGGCAAATCAGGCGAAGGAGAAAGAAGACCTGCAGGGATGAGCAAGGATCTTCTGGAAAAATCATAGAATCATAGAATGGTTTGGGTTGGAAGGGACTTTAAAGATCATCCAGTTCCAACCCCCCTGCCATGGGCAGGGACATCTTCCACTAGACCAGGTTGCTCAAAGCCTCATCCAGCCTGGCAAGGTGGCAAGGGGTGGGGCATCCACCACTTCTCTGGGCAACCTGTTCCAGTGCCTCACCACTCTCTCTGTGAAGAACTTCTTCCTGATATCTAATCTAAACCTCCCCACTTTCAGTTTAATCCCGTTACCCCTTGTCCTATCACTACAGGCCCTTGTAAAAAG
>NW_010260920.1:0-10994 GCF_000690775.1 Eurypyga helias
AACCCAAACCATTCTATGATCTCCAGATCTGAATACAGACAGCTCACCAGCTCTTCTGGGAGCTGTGGTTACCAGAAGATGGTTTGGAAATGGGCAAACTGGAAGTACCATGTGTTTATCTCAGTGCAGCATTTTCCTGTCAGATCTGTCTCAAAAGCTGTCATACTGAGGCAGTCTAGCAATCTGTGAGAAAACTGCCCTGCCCTCTATCAACTTTTGTCAAAGCTAAGATACTTCTGCCAAAGCATGCGGGACTGTAATATTTTCCCATGAAATTAATTTAATCAGAAAACAGTTGTTTCTGTTATGTATATCAAAAAGAAGACCATTTATTAAATGGAAAAGCACCAAGGTCTACCCAACAGTTACTGAACACTGCAATTCTTAACACTTAGGGTAACAACTTCAAAATTCTGCAGTTGTGTGAATATATAATTCTTATCTAAACAGGTGGAAATTTTGAACCAAAATCAGGCCTTGAAAGTTCATTTACCTAGGACTCTGCGGTCTTGCTTTGAATGCATGTGTTTGTAAAAAACGGGGAACTTGCAGCTTAAATCTGCTTTATAAATGCCAGAACACTAGCCACTCAGGTTTATCAGTCAGAAATGAGGAAGAGGTATGTGTCTCACAGGTCCAGTTTATCCCAGAGAATTAGGAATTAAATCAGGCCACAGAAAGAGATTTGACTTTACTTAGCAACCACAGCTCTAAATAATTCTCTGGAGCTGTCTATACCAGTCAAAAATAAAAGCTGGTAAATGGGCCTTCCAGGGCCTCGCTGACAGAGTATTGACTCAGCCTGCGTAAGATCTGGCTTCAAGTCCTTCTTCTCCCCTTTGAATTTCATCACCAAATTCCTAGGTGACTTCTGAGATATGGTTTTGGTTTCTTCAGCATCTCCTGGTAAAACTGACAGAGCAAGCAAGGGAGCACAGTTCTGCAGCTGCGTGGTGTGAGTAGACATGGCCAAGATGGGACACCTAGGTTACAGTCAGTATGGAATAAAACATTGGCAGTAGTAAAACACCTGAGTAACATGAAATTTAGGAATCAGGGGTTGAACCTATCTTCTGCACCTTGCAGCAAAGCTATAACTGCTGAATGCTTGATAAAATTAGGGGAAGGAGAAATACCACCTTTTCCCACCCTTTTGGAGATGCTGCTCTTCAGTATTTGTGGTCTGGAAACACCTATTATATCAGGTTCTGCAGGTGTGATGAGTATGAATCCTAATAATTTTTTGAGTATCCTGGCAGGTGTCAGGATGTTTGGGCTACCAGTTCAGTAGTTTAAGGGATTAGGAAGTTCTAGATATATCCAGAAGTATGCATAGGAGATGTACAGGAGTTCAGCAGTGAAAACTTGTGTCCACCTAGTCTTTAGATATTAGAAATTCTGAACAGCAGCTGATGGTCTCCTGAACTTGCATGTTTGCATTATAGTTTTGTATCATTGTTTGAGATGGACTTTGCCTATGCAGTTGTTCTACAGGGGATGGCTGAGTCCTGTGGTTTGGTTCAGATGTATGTTTTCTGTGATCATGATGTTATATCATCTGGGCTAGTTGTCACAGTGGCTTATTGCAAAGTGTCCAAGCAAATGATGTTTGCATCAAAAAATGAGTTGAACTACCATCAGACTTAACTCTGCGTAGTTAGAAAACTGAATGGTGGCTGACAACACTGCAAGTGATTGCTAGGGCTCCAGTGTGCCTGCATGAGTCTTATGTCTCCTGGAGAAATTCACACAGTTTAGCGCTATGCTCACCAGATCTAACCATTTTGATAAAGGCATGAGTGTGATAATAGTTTATATAAACTCTCTGCTGCCCATTATTCTCCACACTCAGCTGGGGGCAGTGGTCCAACACAGCCACCTTGAGAGACAGCTGAATGTCTGAGATGGGATCAGCCTCACTGGAGCAAAACCAATATTCCTCATAGTTGATTTATTTCAGTAGCATGGCTGATGGCTAGGGAGGGCATCCAATGCTTTGGGCTCTTCTCTGGCTTTCTACAGGGCTATGAGTTTGTTTTCTGAAAGTGTTATATCCATACTCCAGACAATATGAATATCCATCTCTTTTGTGAACCACAAAATTTACTTGTTTCTTTGGAGGAGCAAAAGTGAGGCTTTTTAGCAATCCTGAATAATTTCTAACACTATTTCCTTGAAAACACAATTCTCAATACTAGTAGAGAACAAAACCATATTGAAGACATGTTCATTTTCTGCATGTGCCCCTGGAGTCCATTGACCAAGTACAATGAACAGTAATGTGTTTCTAAAAGCTTGTAAAATACTCATGTTTAATGTAATATTAATAGAATAGCTACTGCCTCCTGAAAAATTTAAAAATAAAATATGCGTGTAGGGTGGTAAATGCAAGACCAATATGAAAACTATGCAGTTCACAATTGTTAATTTTTCATGACAAAGAATATATTTAAGATTTAGCATAAAGTGAAATTTGTACAATAAAGAGAGACTTAGATTTACCATTAAAAACTAAAGTTTAAGATCATAAACCACAATATAGTAATGTTTCTATGTACATTCCGAAAAAAACCCAATTGTGTGGAAATTTGGTTACATCCACACATTTACATGTGCCTTTTCAAAAAGCTGCTAATAGTTTATTGAAATTATTGCTATACAAAAAGTACAGACCCATTTCCAGTGGATTTAAGAACTGAAAAATCTGGGAATATTTAAAAACTGCCTACACAATATAATTCCCTAGTGGGAATTAAAAGAAAAAAAAGCTTGGTTTATTCCCTAATATTCCTGACAAAAATTAAAAGTATGTGCAAGCTGGAAAAACATGCTGAACTTGATAACGACATGGAGGGAACATTTTGTGCTTAAGTGACAGCATTTTTTGTATGGAAAAGTGTGTGACAGATTGATGGTAAGAAATATAATAGTTTTGAGCTGTTTGTCTTTACTTCAAAGAGACTGTGGGCTGTGGGGCCACAGAATGTACTCAAGCTCTCTAAAGAAGAAGAATAGCTTGGTAAAGTGGGATCCAGAGACACCTGTCCTTGATGTCTTCATCAGTGCCTTGGAAGACAGAATGGAAAGGATTCATATGAAATCTGCCCATGCCTCTGGTCAGAGGCAGATGTGAGAACGCTGCAGAACCAGAAAGCAGAATATATCAACAACCAGAAAAAGTACATAAGAAAAAAGAAACTTAATTCAATTCAGAGAAAACAAGGTCCACATTCGAGGAAAAATTCAACAACTATCAGGAATGAGAAGAATAAATCAGGTAAATAATGTTCAGGACAAGAACCTAAGGATCCTTGTGAAGATAATCTCTCCCAGAACACACTGACCACAGATTAACAGAACCACGTTGCTATCAAGACAACAGAGAAATGAGGTGGGCGTCAAAGCACATTAAGTAGACTCAATACACAACGTAAGATTACTCTGCCCAGTGTGTCAGACCTCTACTAGAGCTCTGTGTCCAGATGCATGTCAACTGACAGTCCAGCACAGAGCATCAGTGATATGCTGAGAAATATTGGAAAAGTTTCCACCACCTTACTCTGTCTAACACAAATAGTTAAGGTGGTGAGAGTGTTATTTGCGCTCCATATGCAAAATTATTGGAGAAAAAGTCTCACAGAACACCTCTACCCAGCTGAAGAATCTCTGCAGTCTCTATGAAAAAAAAGATTTTCTCCTTGTAACTATAATTTACAAGATTTGAAAGGTTAAGAAATATATAATCTACTACAATATTTCAGGTCTCTGGTATATGCAGTTCTCTGAATCAACAGAACCTGCAAAAAAGGGTATTAATGCTGTGTATATATAGAGTGACTCTCCTTTTAACATGAAATTAGTAGATCAACCTGCAGGGAAACAGCCCTGTACACATGGATGAATTAAGTCTGAACAGGCCTTAATCAACATACCTTCACAGTTTAGACCCGTACAAAATGTTTCAGTGAGGTGTGGTATGTATGTACCAATAAGACCACCGCTGTGGTTTTTAGCAAGAAAATACCACTGCACTTCTGAACATAGCAATCTTTCTTTTTTAAAAAACTAATTTAGATAATAGTCCCTATTTTTACAGTTCTGGTTTCATGGGGAAAAAAGTTAGCAAGTTTGATAAGAAAAAATATTTTTGAACTCTACAAGAGTACTCTATCTATCCATCTGCTAAATACCTGTCTTAATGAGTTCATTCATTTTATTCAAGTGACTTTCCAAATCCTTACCTACTAAAAGGGCTCTCAACATTTCACCGTCACTTGCAAATTTTACTCTGGCATCACTTATTCTGACATGGGGAAGTTTTATTCCCAATTTTTGAAGTATGAATGCTGACAGAAATTATGAATTTGGCAGAGTAGGTTATTTGTTCAAGAAAACACAGAGAGCCTATAACAAAACACTCTACAGTAATATTCATGATACCAAATTATTTTAGTTATGATCCAAACAGTCTACAGATGAACATGAGAAAAAGCATTTCTAATGACAATATTCTAACAAACACAATTGAATTCTGACATATGCAGCAATTAATGTAAGTTTGAATGAATAATTGTTAGAGCTTGTGATCAGTTTCCTGAGAAAGAAAGGGGTAATTAACAAAGTTGAAAGGACAAGCAGATTAAAATTGGCCAAAATTATTATCTAACATGGTTGTTATTTAATCAGGGCAACTCACTCCTGAAGAAATAAAGTCCAAGAATTGAGTAGGATTTAAAAACTAATTATGTGGGTAATGAAAGACACACATGCTCAACGTGTGTAATGTAATATATGAGCAAATAAACTCCCATTGATAGAATATTAGGAAATCCCATATCTATACCCCGACAGGTGGTCTGTTTGCAGATGTCTGAAACTTGGACTATCTTTTGAAACATGCTGACTAGTGGATGCCACAGCCTGAAGCATTAGCAAGATAGACCTCTGATGTGAACTGACACAGCTCTTGCTTCCACTTGGTGGCAGTGCTCCCACCTTATAATCTACACCTAACTTTTGCTGTTACTAAAGTCATCTTTTGCATCCTTCTCTAGCCCCATATCACAGTGACTATTTAAAAAATAAAATTATAGACATCTCTTTTCCTAAATTGTTACAAAAATCATAATAAGATACCATGTCTTGATTTATTTTCTACCTAGTATAAAGGTATTATTTAGTTTTCTGTTACTGAACATGCATGACAAATGAGGATTAGTATGAGAGCATTTGAACTGTAAACAGTGTTTTAGTTTAACTCCTAATATATTCAACATTTTATGTGTCTTGGTTTGTTTCTTGATAATGTAATACATTTCAGATTGACGGGGTTGTTGAAAACAAGGAACAAATTGACAAAGCAATATTTATATATTTTCTTCCTTAATTTCAGGCTTTGTATATCTATTTGTCATATTTTGCAATACTATTAGTTGTCTTGCATTTTAAATACGGAGCAAGTACTGAGAATGAAAGAGTACCTGTTACTGAACGTATCAAAAGCATTTGCTGTTGCGCAGTTCTCAGTGTTGGCTATGACAAGGAAGACTTAAATGTTAGTTTGCTGTGAATATTCATCTACCTTGTAGGTAGCAAGAATAAGAATTTCAAATTGTATCTACAAAAGAGGGAAAGTGGAGACTGAGTCAACATTATGAATAAAAACTCATGAGATATAAGAAATAATTAGAAATGGGGTTCCCCATGCTTGTGAGTCAATGTAATTACTTGCAGGAGGCTCCAAGTTGTAGTTTCTGCACACTCTCACCTTCAGATCTACCGTCTCATGCAGTGCCACTCATCCCAGCTTATTCCATTCTTCCTCTGTCATAGAGGCCAATTTCTGCCTTTCTGCCTTCGGTTTTCAACAGAAGAGGTTTAATGAGTGACCCACTTTACACTATTCCCCTGTAAGAATTCCTTTGTGGATATCTTCCTCAATGCGTCCCAGATGGTTTAGTATCAGAACATGGTAGAAGCTGATGGGAGCAGATGTGACCTAGAAAACTTCCAAATCAAGTAAGTGTAGAAATACATTTACTCATGTTATTTATTTCTTCTGCTGTTGACTTTGAAAACAAACAAACAAACGAAAAATAGCAGTGGTTCCAAGGATTGCTTTGTGGCTAATGGATTTGGCGAAAGATTGTCTGGAACAGGAAAATGCTGGTTAAGAGAGAACATAGATTTGAGATCTCTTCAGCACCTTTCCCTTTAACGTGTTAGTGTTAAGAGACTGAATATCTACACCCTCAGGAGATGCAGACAATGAAATTCTCATGATTAATGTGTTTGCCTTTGCCATGATGGGTGTTTTACACCATCAGATGTGCAAAACCAAATTCCATACTCTAAGTTTTTTGTGATCCTTATCTTCTACCTTGCTTATGAGTGCACTGGGGACTTTACATTGACCCAGGAGCCCCAACTGGACCTCTCATGACAAACATTCAAATAAGATGTTTTACTGCTAGAACAGTATGACTTTGTGTCATTAAAACTTGGACATGTGCATGTCCTACACACTGATGTTAGGTGAGTAACTCACCTAACATCAGTGGTCTAAGGGCTGGATGTTGCTAATCGTTTGGCTCCATTTGTAGCTAACTGCATTGTGCAGTAAAAGGAACAACTTGCCCCCCAGAAATACAGAGAAAAGGCTCCATTAGCCTCGTATCTGAATTTTCAGACCGCTTCATTTAGAGAAATCCCACTGTTAGCTTTCAAGGCCATTAACATTCAATACAAATTTTCCTTTTTGACAGCATGGACATTTTCTAGCAAATATATAAAGCTGTTTCTGACCTGCGTGTTGTGGGTTGTTATTAAAAAGGGGGCATTCCTCAAAATATTTTAATTCAAGGGTTGAAATTGCTGGTTTTAAAAAATAAGACTAAGGTCTTTGTCTTTGCTTAGTGTGATTTTTTTTAAAAAATCAATAAAACATATAGTGGCTCTCCAATGTTTTAACAGCAAATACTATGATGAAACCTTTAGCACAGTGAAAATCTGCATTGTATTGGTGACAGTTTTAATTTCATGATTAGATTGCTCAGAATGTTAGCTGTTAGAGAAACTCAGTTCTGGCTTCAACAATTTGGTGATAAGTATGTCTTAACTGCAAGTAGCAAACTGAAATACTTTCTCTGAAAAATAAACACCTTGAATCATTACATGACTCACAGGAGCACAAGAAGGATTTAGAACTTTTCACCTGTATAGTGGTGTTATGACTCCAAAAGAGCAGCTGAAAGCTGTTTGGTGAAAATTATTTTGGACATCTTGATAGAGCTTTTACAATGATCTAAAGTAATCTAAAATGGCTGTGTTGTTGTTGCTGACAACATTAGGGAAAAAAAAGGATGATATTTTGGCAGTTTCCCAACTTGGAGAATAAAAGCCGTTGCAGTACCCTTTCCTCCTGAGCTGATTCTGAACAGAAACCCTCATTGATCGGTTCCACTCACAATGTCTTTACATTCTCTTTCCCAAAGAAGTGTGCACCTGGCTTTATAGCACTTCATAAGCTTTATTTTTTATCCCACTAGTATAAATACTGTCCTGTCTAACTTGTCAACATGTTTTACTGTGATATTTGTGAGCACTTCAGGGAAGGAACGATTTTTACACCTTTCATAAAAAAATGTCTTGCAAGTTCCTTCTCATATCCAATGTTTCTGGGTATTCTGCCATAGGAAATAGATACTTGCAAAAAACTTTAACAATCAGTCCAAGATTTAAGCATTTGTGGCCTTTTTTTCCTTTTTTTTTTAAAGATTACTGGTTGATATAGACAGGTATTGGAAGACAAGTATCTTATTTTCTACCTGTTTTTGCCTGAATTATCCCTAAACTCAAGATATACAAGCAGAAGCAAATTGCACAACACAGAAGAGGCTGTGTGTAATCTCTGCAACTAATATAGCAAAGATTCTGGAAAAAGAGTGATGATCAAAGCTTTGGTTGGTCTTTGAGGGATCAGGATTAAAACAAAAGGCCTCAGATGATGTGCTCCTGTGTACATGACATGTTGAAAACTTCTTTAAGATCTGGAAAAATTAGTTTTAAATTTTAGTTCCTTGCCTAATGTTAAGCTATGCTCTGCTATTGGTAGTTAAGGGGTGGGGTCATTTCTTTCAATTAACTAGGTCTTCTGAAAGGTGTTCGTTGTCTTCACACTCCTTTGATGCCATCAGGAATGCTCTCTGCTATCTGCACTCCTGCACTGTGGAGTCCTTGAGATGGTACCATGTGAATCACCATTTCTGCCTATAATATTGTTCAAGCCACTACTAATAAGCAGGGCTCAGAATGTAGATTTTTACTCTCCTTTTACACCACCATTAACTGAATGAACTGATGCAGATAGACTCTTTTTTTTTTTTTTTTTCCCCAGAAAGAAGACTATTCAACCCTGGCAGTCTTCAAGTCCAGGCTGGATGAGGCTTTGAGCAACCTGGTCTAGTGGAAGGTGTCCCTGCCCATGGCAGGGGGGTTGGAACTAGATAGTCTTTAAGGTCCCTTCCAACCCAAACCATTCCATGATTCTATGTTTCTCTTCTGTAGTTTCAGTTGGTGGCCATCTCCAAGGACTGAGAACAATTTATATTCATTCCAGTGAAAAGTCTCAATATTTGCTCAGCAAAACATGACTTGATTCCTCTACTTCTACTAATCTTGCCAAAAGCCGTCTGTGAAGCAGTTCATTTCAGAAGAGATATCTCAATGTAAGATACATTGACAGATAATTCTGTTAAATATAAAGATCTATGAATGTGTGACTTAGAGGCACCACCTGATTATTGTGTCAAGACCTGTAAAACCATATACAGTGATGAAATGGGTATCTACCTTTGCAGGGTTCACAGAATTTCTTCTCCAAATACTACCCATAAATAACACTGATCAGCAACCTGCAACAAAATCAACATCTGCACTGAAGGACTTAAAAGCAACAACTGCAGTGTGCCGAAGGAAGAGAGCAGGAGAAATCAAAGAAGGGTACCACATTGCCAAAAGATCTTAGATGGTGACCATGGTCAGAGTAAAGAGAAAAAGAAATCCCTTTATGACCCCTGGTAATTGGATTCAGAAAAAAGCCCTCACTTAAGTCCACAGTTTGGCTTGATTCTGAAAATCATAACAGGACATGTACATTGCATCTATTGAATGAATGTAAGGCATTAGCAGTATTGGCACTGTATGGTTGTTGCCAAACTCCACAGCTTCTGAGAAAGATAAAACTACTTTACAGAAACTGAACTATGCACTAAAGGCAGAAAGGAACAAATTCTGCCTAGCCACTGAAGAAGACCAGCCAAGAAAGCCAGAAAGCCAACTGTATCTTGGGCTGCATCAGAAGCGTGGCCAGCAGGTCGAGGGAGGGGATTCACCCCTTCTACTCTGCTCTTGTGAGACCCCACCTGGAGTGCTGCGTCCAGCTGTGGAGCCCTCAACATCAGAAGGATATTGACTGGTTGGAGCGAGTCCAGAGGAGGCCACGAAAATGCTCAGAGGGCTGGAGCACTCTTCCTGTGATGAAAGACTCAAGAGAGTTGGGTTTGTTCAGCCTGGAGAAGAGAAGGCTCCGGGGAGACCTTATTGCAGCCTCCCAGTACCTGAAGGAGCTACAAGGAAGCTGGGGGTGGACTTTTTACAAGGGCCTGTAGTGACAGGACAAGGGGTAACGGGTTTAAATTGAAAGCGGGGAGGTTTAGATTAGATATTAGGAAGAAATTCTTCACGGAGAGGGGGGGGAGGCACTGGAACAGGTTGCCCAGGGAAGCTGTGGATGCCCCATCCCTGGATGTCTTCAAGGCCAGGCTGGATGAGGCTTTGAGCAACCTGGTCTAGTGGAAGGTGTCCCTGCCCATGGCAGGGGGGTTGGAACTAGATGATCTTTAAGGTCCCTTCCAACCTAACCAACTGTATGATTCTATGAAGACCAGCATTAACCTTACAGCAGAGAATAAACATAGGACACACAACATTCTTCTTTCAATCCTGGTTGGCTGTATTAGCACTACCAAAATCCAAGGATTCAGTGTGGCTATCGCTAAGCAGCTACACACAACACCACATGCAACAGAACTCTATCCAGAAGCTATCTGTCCATCCTTAATGTTCTGCTTGCATGTATAATGCATTGCTCTGCGTAGATAACATCTTGAGCCCTAGGTGCCGTACAGCCATGTTAGAGCAGTGATGGTGGGCAGGCCTCATCACCCTGGGAAGAGGGCTGTGCTGATCCCATACATGCTTCTCTGACAGGGAATTAAAAGGATTCAGAGGCACCTGGGAACGTTGCACAGCAGCATGAATCAAGTCCCTTAGCCAGGAGTGGTTCTTAATTGGAAATTTGTGGATATCTCTTTGTAACCAGTGGGACTTAAGCACAGGATTAAAGGTTTTTCCTGAAATGAGGTGGATATAATGATGTGCTATTTTTTTAATAAAAAGGTTAAGAAGATAACGTAACAGATATATAAATGAAATGACATGGGTGTCTAATTTTTGAGGGAGACATTTTACTTTGTTGCTAATGCCCATTTTTTCCCCAAATTTTATTGGCTTCTTTTTTTTAATGATCAATCTTATAAATAACTCTGCTCTTTTGCTACTTGTTATTTTCACTCATTTCACTTCTAATTGAATCTCATAGGCACAGGTCCACAGTGAACTTCAGTGCAGTCTTTACAATGTACTTCCTTCAGTGTCAAGTTTGGTTACCAGCACTACGTTCTGGGCTGAGCCACGCAGCCCTACTGCTATTATGGTGAACATTAGACTATTGTCTTCTTCTGCCAGCCAGGTTCATTCAACCAACCCAGCTGGACTTAGCACCTGTTATCTATTTTCCATCAGTAACTGAGCACTGGCCTGATTAGGCTCACTTGGAAAGGCATCATTGTCCAAACACCAGCCGTGTTAATTGCTATCAGAAAGACTGCCTTGGGGGAACATGGTATAATGCAACAAATACCCCTGAACACATA
>NW_010260920.1:11005-20237 GCF_000690775.1 Eurypyga helias
GCTCAACATTTTATCTGCTTCAGTTTATTTTCACTTCAGGGCTGAAGAATTAGGCCTGCTTGCTGCTATCCCAGTATGTGTGCTGGTTGTGTATCAGACTCTGCTGACAGCACACTTGCACACCCCTATTTCCTTCCTGAGGCTAACATGCTTAATACTAAACAGTGCATCGTAAAAATATATGCAATAATTCCAGCCTTCCATGGAGGTTTATCTGCTTCAGTTTATTTTCACTTCAGGGCTGAAGAATTAGGCCTGCTTGCTGCTATCCCAGTATGTGTGCTGGTTGTGTATCAGACTCTGCTGACAGCACACTTGCACACCCCTATTTCCTTCCTGAGGCTAACATGCTTAATACTAAACAGTGCATCGTAAAAATATATGCAATAATTCCAGCCTTCCATGGAGGAATTCCAGCTGGTTATTGTCATTTGTCGTCTTATGGTTTTAGAATCAGGTCTAGGTTTGCTCCCAGATGTAGCTAAAACAGCCAGTTGCTTTCAGCAACAAATTGCTGGCAAAGAAGGGGAGAGGTATAAGACAGGAGTAAAAACATTGCAACCAAAGTTTTCTCTAGCTAATGCCACCAATACCACCTGGTGAACTGCACTACTCTGAATACTGAAATTCAGAACAGCCTAAGCCACTGTTAACCCTTTTGAAGAAATTTACTACAGCTGTCTTATCTTTAGTTCTGGTTTTATATCTCAGTGTTCCTTTGCTTTCCAGTCTCTTAACTTCGCTGCATATATTCTAATCTGCAGTTCTAAACAGAGGTATGCACTGTCACATTAACTTTGAACCCTTCTTGTCAAGCATCTAGAAGGTTGAGGAAGTGGCTGCAAATAAACTATATCAATAATATATATAATATATGTGTTATATATATATGTTAGTTATAATTATGCACCAGCAGCATGGTGTCCTCCAAGCTTCATCTGGAACATATTAATCTGGAAAGGGGAATTAATTTTTAGAGAGAAAAATACCATTACTGAATGACAGCCTAATTGTTTTCTGAAGCACCTAGACATTCATTAAAAATCCCCACTCCAAGTGTCAGTTAAGCAGAACTCTAGTTAGCCAGTGAAACCTGAAATGAGCTCACTTCTAAATCATCATGTTACAGTTTAATTCAAATGTACATTAAAGCCCTGATCCAGCAAAGCATTTAAGCATATGTTGAAGTCAATGGGATTACTTGTACATTAAAATTTAAGCATATGGTTAAATACTCTGGTGCACTAGATTAGCCTATATTCTCTTTCTTCCTCTGTTGGCCAAAACTTTGTCTTTATCTCTCTACCTTTCATTTCTAATCCCTTCCTGTTTCCTCTTGCTGGAGATCAGTAGCTTTCAATTAACTCAGTCTGAATTTTTCTCTTGGGTAGGTATATTTCATCATAACAAAACCTCCAGTTTTCCTACTGGCCTTGCTGCTGTGGGTCTGACATCAGCATCCACTGAGATAGTGATCAGCGTTGTTAGCTGGCTCCTCATACTGCGTTGCATTGGATGTGCCTTCCCTGGCTGTGCCTGTGTTGCCATATGCTGCTGCAGCAGCTCAACTCTCTACTGCTCTGGCTACTGTCCAGTCTTTTTGAGGGTCACTTTTGAGGGCTTTCAGCACCCGTCTTGTAGCTGTCTGTTGTTCTGCTGACTTCTCTGTTCTTTGTTAGTACATTTCTTTTTAATGAAGGAGAAAAAGTTTCAAGCAACTAAGGGTCAGACCCCATGTAAGGGGTGAGGGCTGCTTCCATGCTAACCAGCTATTCATGGTGAGACATTTTTTTAGTTTATGACCAAACTGCGTGAAGAGTTCTATAAACTTACATGACTGCCCTAGGAATCTTTGGATTGCTGCCATTCTATAAATGCCCTACTGCCTCATATGTTAATTTGCTCACCATGTTTTTGAATATTTTAATCTCATTTCCATTTTTTTTCACAAGACACAGATAGTTTCTATTACAAAATATCAAAATCAGGCAAAAGAGCAAACCATGGAAATGAAACTTTGAGAAATCCTGGGAAATTTTGTTTGAGGTCCTCAGATTTATTTCTGTGTTTATGTAGAAAAAATAGTATCAGTGTGTGCCTTGAAAATCAAATTTTCTTAAGCTAGTGAGCCCCCTTAGTAAATAAATTAAATTTCCATCACAAAGTCAGAAAAAATGAAGTTTAATAAGACACATTAATTCTGTTAGTGAAAAGCTGACCTCTACAAAATTTGTGAAAAAATGTCCAGTGACTACAGCCCAGGAGAAAGTGTTCTGCAATTGCTTTTGGGAGACAACCACATCAACTTAATGCACAGTACTGAGGTGATGAAGCAGGACATGAGCAGAAAAATGTGGAGAATCATGAGGTTACCACCTTGGTGGCTTGGTACCTACTGTAGGACATTTATGGTATCTGACACATGAGAGCTGTCTGCCAGAAGGAACATCAAATACAAAAAAATAGGAGCAATGACTGTTCAAATCGTGCTACTGGAGTTCATGACCCACATACTATTTTTGAAAAAGTAGTTATGCTAAATGAAAGAGCTGCATTTCATACTCTTTCAAGGACAGACAGGCAAGGGAGATAATATCACAGCTATACTGATGTTTACATTGTCTTCAGTACAGAAAATCAACCTGGGAAAGTCCAGCATCAATCCTGCCTTAAGTGTCCCTTTGATTAAAAAGCATTTTTTATTGTAAAGAAAAAAAATAAAAGGAGCATTTGTGGGAGAGGCATTTGTCACAGCTAACTTTAAGGGCTACAACACACGTTTCTACATCTGAGCTGGTTGTGTAGTCAACAAACTTTTTGTTAGTATAGTCAGTGGAGTTTAGGCTATGATTCATGTGAAAAAATGTAGGTGTCTACTTTAGGCTGAGATAAACTGTATCCTGTTGGGTGGAAATTCTGGGAATCCTGAGAGTGAGTGGCTCAGATGTAAACACCTGTGTTCCAAACACTCACATCTAGTCAGATGTAAGCCATCCCAGCTGACATTAAGAGAAACTGGGAGCTTTCAAGGAGGAATACTGGGCAAGTGTGTAATATGTTGGCAAAATCTGGTTAAAAAAAAAAAAAATATGGAACAGAGAAGAAAACACCATATTTCACCAGTGATTCAAAGATGACAAAGATCCATCACTGACTGGAGGCATAAGTGAGGGTATGGAGGAAGATTCCTTGGCCAAGAACAAGGAAAAAAAGGGAAAAAAAATACAAAGTTGCAAGAAAATAGCATGTTAAGATTTCTTCTAATCATATTCAACAGATAGCATCATTGTCAATAATAATTGGGTGACTAAGGGAAAGGTGGACCAAAGCAGTTCCTGATGGAAGAGAACATAATTCTAGAATGCACAAACAGAAAAAATCTTAGTTAGGTGAAAAGGATTAAAAAAAGAAGAGCAGAGACAGCCAGAAAGGCTGCTGGCATGGATACCAGAGGAAGTGGATGCTTTGGGGATAGCAGGCAGTTTACAAATGTCCTCCATCATCCTACTATGTAGATTTGCACTTACTCTATACTCTTATTTTGGCTTCCCCTTGAGGAAAGGTACCTTTTCTTTCACACATTGTAAACGGAATCTATGGCAAATTTATGACTGTGCCCATCAGAAACTCCTAGTCCTTTGCTAAGGAAAATATCAAAGGAGATGCATGGAATATTTTCCATAAATTCACAGAATATTTGGGTTGGAAAGAACCTTAAAGATCATCTAATTCCAACCCCCCTGCCATGGACAGGGACACTTGCCACTAGCTCAGGTTGCTAGTGTTCTATCCAGCCTGGCCTTGAACACCTCCATGGAGGTGGCATACACAACTTCTCTGAGCAACCTGTTCCAGTGTCTCACCACCTTCACCATGAAGAATTTCTTCCTGATATCCAATCTAAATCTACCCACTTTCAATTTAAACCCATTACCATGTTTGAAGGGAAAAATATTTGATTAGTTTGGGAGTGCTGTTCCACACAGACAGGAAGGGGTATCAACATGTCCATTTGGGTAGGGTAAGAGGTTACTACTGGACTGTATAATTTCAAGAAATGGAATGAATAGTGACTAACACCTCTGAGTGGCACTTTTAGCTTTCTACCACTAGGAAATTAAATTATATTTAAACTTCAGAGAGCTAGGAAGGAGAGGGATGTGGTACAATGCCATCCTTTTGTAGACTTAAGACTCACAATACAAGTTTGATTAACATCAATGACTCTTCTAATTGTATCTGGCAGTAAGATGCATTTCAGAAGCTGTGGATCAAAGGGGTGCAACAACTGATAGGCTTTTGCCTTGATTTCAAGATGCTTCAGATGGATAAACAGAATGGATGAGAAAGAACTGATTCAGATCTATCTACTCTCTTCACTCCTCCCCTTGGTAAATTTCTTGCATTAGAGGGATGCCCAAATAACAGGCTACAACAACCGTTTTATTTGCAATGTGTTATTATAGCTGTAAACAGTGGGAAGAACCACCAGAGATATGACATTCTAATATTTTAGCTAAATTAATATCCTGCTACACAGAAGGAATATATAAAGGGTACTGAAAGTGTCTCCATGACATTTTCTTTCCTGGGGCATCAGGAGCAGAAGGCAAGGTCTTAAGCAAAAGTTGGCCAACTGTGAAGAATTGCTGAGGTTAAGAAGAAGGGAGAATAGTGGCTTATGGTATTGACTTCTGAAGTTGTATTAATAATGTTTTTAATTATAACTTTTAGTAATAAAACTATTGCAGATAACACTTCTAGTTGTATTTTTAAATTACTTGAATGATTACATTAAGTTTCAGAAGCACTTTCTTATTCCCATTTTGTGGGTCTCAGTCATCATATATAACATAAAAACGTTGCATTTTTTGGTTTTGCTTTAAAGAAGGGCTCCTTGTGAATTACTGTAGCTTTTCCCTTCCTGTTTTCAAAGATACTTTCAGAATAGATATGTGAGAAATTAGACATCTCTGAGTAAAATTTGTCTTACATTGTTACTTAATATGTGCGTAGCAGGACAAAACTGGGAACCCAAGAGGAGATGCCTGCATGCCCCAAACAAAATGAAGTTGGCTTTGTTAGCAGTGTGAAAGTTAAGTTATGGCAGCATAATGTAAGAAATCCATGAGTGGCAACATCACCAAAGTGGCCAAAGGAGTGATCCACAGACCTACCTCCTTCAGCCCTTGGAATATCCCTCTACATGACAGGAAGGATGCTGTGATGGCAGGAAATCATGAAAGCATCCCTTTCTATGGGATTATTTCTTCTCCCCTGTATAGTTACGAAGATTCCTGTTCTCTTATTGGAACAAAGCATTTGCGACTTGTATAAAACATCTGCCTAATGTAGTGAAACAATTTTCCACAGTGTAAGTTAGCAAGTATGCATTTTGCAAATTAATTCTACTTTGGATTTTTTCATCCATAGAAGAGGAAAAATATCAAATTTGTAATTAGCGTGATAAACACCATTAGGTTTTGCCTCAAGTGGTGGTTTTATGGCAGGATTCAGACTAGTACTTTTGCCCTTTCCTCATGACTTCAACATGACCGTATAAAAGAATAACTGTCTGAGGGCGATTATGTCCTTTCAAGGAGTGAAAAGAACGAAGACATTCATTCCTATTCCATAAATCAACCTTCATGGAAAAACAATATCTATCTGTTCAGCATAATAGCTGGCAGTTCAGCATGTCCAGAAAGAACCACTTTTCACATTGAACAGTTTGAAACAGTTTTTAACTCTTCACCACATCTGATTCTGATGCAGAGGGAGCTGTTTGCTGAGAGATGAACCTATCTCAGTGCTAGAACAAGAAGTGTTAGGTATCTCCAGCTCTATGATAATGGTTTCACATTAGGGAAGACAAGCTCTATGCAGTTTAGGTTTAAGCAACTTCAGTCCAAAAGCAGCATTTTCTACCTTGCATGTTTGGTTGGTTTGGGTTTTTAGTTTTGAGGATTTTTTTTTTTTAATACTTTATTTTTTTTACTTATCTAGGTTCATCTATCAGAATTTCAGAAAACAGAATCTTACTGGAATTTAGAGCAACTGCTCCAAATAGTATTAACAGAAATGACTATTCACTTTTCCAAATCATGGCAACTGTATTGTTTTGCTTTCATAAGCATTAAAATCCTGTACCGTGTTTTGTATTTCCAGGTATGCTTAGCTAAATTTGAGAAAATCATGACATTTCCTAACCAGTTAGCAAAGTGAATAGTCTTAAATCTGAAAAATAGTCCTAAAGAAGCTACTTTGAGAAGTAAAGACACAACCATGCCACTTTCATTTTGAAAATGATAGTAATAGATAAACAATCATGTTTTCTACATAAGCCATAAAAGAAAATCCTTTCACTTTCTATATCTTTTAATCAGGGCCATTACTATTTCTAAGTTAGAACACATCACAGAACAGCTATGGTCATAGCTAAATGAGCATGAAGGCTATGTCTGTATGAGGAAAGTAAATGGGACCAGGATGTAATCTCTGGCACTGAGGCCAACTGTCATGGAACTGTCTCTGTAACATCAAGCTCGCTTCCAAAACAGAATGGCCTTATGTAAATTACTCTCTGTGAATAGCCTCTCCTCTGTGCTATCTCCTTAACCACACCCAGGGATTGTTTGGGTTGCTGTCATTTGTATGATACCCAAATGGGTCCTAGACACTGTTCTCGCAGTCCAAGCTCACATGCAACCATGGTGCCCAGGAAAGTTCCTGGCACTGCTTAACTTGTGATACAGTTGTAGATGAAGGCTTAGTAGTGTAATATAATTTTTTTTTCTCCTTAACATTCTTATTACAGACTATAAACTTGTCCTTTTACAGAGTAAGAGGGAAACATCTTTAGTTCTCATTTACTGCATTGGCAGCTGCTAAGAGTATTTGAAGTCCTGTGGCCACGATGGTTTTCTTGTGCATCATTATGTGTGCAGTCCTGCTTTTCTGTGATCTGCAGGATCTCTGACTAGGCTATACTGTCAACACCATAATTACATGACCTTTGAGCATGATCACTCCAGCGAAAATGGTTGGTCAGGAAAATAGCAATTAAATAAATATATATTTCTCTGTGAAATCTTCTTTTCTGCTTAATCACAGTGAGAATTTTTTTTTTTTCACCTTTAGGACTTTCAGATTGCTAGGAATAAGCAAATCAGCTCCCTTAATCATGCAGAAAATATAATTTTGATTGCCGTGTAATGAAATAGTTGAAACAAAGAATGAATATCAGTATTTTAGCATAAATCTGCATATAGAGCAGAACATCAGATGATCTCCAAAGGGAAAGAAAACAAAATTGACTTGTTTGGACTTTCCTAGAGCCATTCCCTTTCCTTTCTGCTATTCAAGTCTGGCACAAGCTAAAAGGCATATGGGCCAAAAATTAGACGAGTGTTAGATTTAACTGGAAGCTGTTAGCCTAGAACTTCAGAAAAACTGAGACGTAAAAAATGTAGACACAAAGTTTGGGCCTTTACCTCTGAAAAGGCTTTCCTCATTCTTTATTTCTGGTACAGTTATTATAATTTTACAGCACTGCTTGATTTATTGTCACTCTTTCAAGCTTTAAGGTTTTACTATATTTCATTCAACTCAATAAGTAATAAAATACACAATTGGATACCAATATTTAAGCTTTCTTCCTCATGGTCTCTTAAGAAATTTTAACCTAATTCAATAACAACGGTTCAAAATCAGACATTTCATGACCAGTAATGTAAATGAATAGTATAACTCATGACTTATGTATTACAAGCCTCCATTCCACTTTTGATCTCATATTGTGACTACCAGTTGGTAACTTAGAATCAAAGTTAATATTAAAATATAATTCAGCTGTAAACAGAGAAAAAATATCTCTCATGGTGTGTTAGCACCAAATTTATGTTTAACTCTCACAAGCACTTTATCTGTGTGGATCCAAAAAGTTTTATTAGGCACATTTGGGAATATGACTTTCAGTTATTGGAAGAGGATAAACCGATCAAAACCAGAATAAAAAGAAAACTTAAAAAATACACACCTAGTGCAAAAGCACATGTCCATGAACTATTCACACATCAGCTTCTATTGAACTGTGAAGATTTGCCAGTTCAGGCACAAAGTATCTGTGAGCAAAATGCTACTGTAACAGCTCTTCCAGTTATAGATGGAATTATTTCCATCACTTTCATGATCTTCTTCCATTCCTGATGGATCAATCTGTATTTCATTATCTTATGAAAAGCATACAGTTCCATTCCTTTCTCCTAACCATTTCCACATCATAAGCATATATGTCTAGAATTACTGTTCTGGACATGCGTGGTGTTCAAAAAAATTTGAAGGCAAAGTGCGACAAATATGGCTATACAAATCTTCATGGTTTATTCATGATCCAAAGAGTGACTGTCTTCATGTGGGTAATGGCAGAAACAAATAATTTGATCCATGTTAGGTGCCAGTCTAGCAAAATAGGGAATGAAAAACTGAAGTCTGTAGATTTTGCAAGCAGCAGCAGAAAAATAGTGCGTGGTTCAGGTTGAGGAATCTACACATCATATTCTTGATTCTGTACCTGTAAATTAAATGTATTTGTATTTCTTAAATATGTTTGACTTTGCCTCATGCTACATATCTTTAAGATAACAACTAAAATTTCTTAAGCTGAAATACTCTTCAGACTTCTAAGGTATAACTGACTGTATGTGTGCAACTCCTTATTTGTGTGGAGTATTGCTGACTGTAATTGTGTCTCCTGTATAAGAACCATTTGTCCCTAAATAAGTTAGGGAAAATAAGCTGCTAGTAAATTTGTTGATTTGTTGGATATATTACCTAAGTAAGTTGATATGAAATTGGACATTTTCTATTCATGATCTGACAGTAGAACTAAACCAAATTTGGGTTTTTTTTTTTTTACATCCAAGGTGTCTACATTTTAGAAAAGAAAATATCTGAAGAAAAATGAGGTGTTTTTTCTTGAATCACATGCAGCTTTCTGTGGCATGCTGTGGATTTCAAATGCAGGGCATATAGTTTTATATCCAGTCACAGATATCTGTTGCATTTATTATGCCCATATGTAAACACTCAAAAAGAGAACTGACAAGATTCAGGAAAAACTGCCAAGTTATATAAGACTTAAAATGACAAACTGTTGACATACTCTACAATTAAGGTTCAGATTGTCCCTGGCAATTAAATTTGTACAGTGGAAGGATTTGGGGGAGGGAAA
>NW_010260920.1:20268-21832 GCF_000690775.1 Eurypyga helias
GTACAAATATTCGCATATGTGAGCTCCATCCAAGGACCACAGAAATGGTAGTCTCAGCAGATGCTCTGTCTGGAAGGTTTTCTATGACGTTCCTGATACCTAAAATGAACAGAGAAGGGATGAAATATGATGCTGATTTCCCTCAGCTTTCCCCCTGCCACTGCACTTGTTGACTAAGTGGACTGGATTAACATGAGGAACTTGCTTAGTATATCTCTACTGTGCAAAACCTCTGCATGTCAAACTTGAAGACCTTTTATATTCTAGCATATTGTTACCACCACCCATCTTTTTTCCATGGAACAGTTTTTTTGAGCTCTGCTCCCAGGTCTCCTTTCTCCACATGTAAACGCCTGCTGCAGGATCATAAAGAAGCTAGCTGACTTATTTTGTTTGCCACAAAACATAGCAAACGAGCAACTTCACCACCTTGCCCATACGAAACTTCCCTGTCACACACTTCACACACTGTAACCTTTAAAAGGCAGACATTGGGTATTTTTTTCCCCAATGTATAAACACTTAGAACATCATGGGTGTATTCTGATTTCAATAAACCTTATTATAATTATTTATCCTTACAATGAAGATAATGGGTTTGGCAGCTCATGGATGCAAGGTGAAAAAAATCTGCTAGTATTTCCTCTATCCACATCGATTAAGATACTTGCACTGATCTTAGTTGTCAACAAAGAATAGCATAGCAAGGTGACTGTTCTCCATATCACTGTATCTGAAACCATTTATAATTTTATACATTAAAACTGGCATCTTGCTCTTCAGATCCTATCTGAATGGGTATTATAATTTCTACGCAAGTTTGTAATTCGCCATCTTCTCATTTAAATCCCACCTCAGTCATGACAAGTCTACCATCAGAAATTAAAGTAAATGGCAGGGTAAACCAGATTATTTTCTGTTGAGCTTTGTGGTTAAGGTTACCTCACCCTCCAGCCCTTGAGGCAACTCTGTTTCTGCTTCATCTACCTCAGCAGTCTATCTTATATGTAATTCTTGCACACACAAGGAAACACTAGAGTATTTTGTTTAATATTTCAGATTTCAAGAGTTTTTACTCCTGCAGGATTTAAACAGCTTATTTTCTGAAACATATTGCTCAAAGTTGTGTCTTTTTTCTGATTGATTTTTCCTCACAATCAAGGCACTATGTTATTGGTATATATCTAGGGTCAATGCTCTGTTGCTAGGCAGTGGGGATTAGTGGTTCTTTATCATGCTGGATTATCGGCAACCTTGTAGAGTTGGCTGCAGTTTGGGACCCTGAAGTCAGTCCCACCATTCCTTCTACTTTGTTGCATAGTTGCCTGGTTGCAACACTGTTTTCCATTTTTTGTGTTTCAGAAACATTTTCAAACTGCTGTCAGACTGGATACAGGAAGCACAGCTGAGAACTAATACCCCAGTGAAAACTACTAGAAGAAAAGGGTGAACTGGGCATAGAATAGTTTGGTTGGAAGGGACATTAAAGACCATCTAGTTCCAACCCCCCTGCCACGGGCGGGACACCTGCCACTAGACCACGTTGCTCAAAGCCTCATCCAGC
>NW_010260920.1:21845-25930 GCF_000690775.1 Eurypyga helias
TCCAGGGATGGGGCATCCACAGCTTCTCTGGGCAACCTGTTCCAGTGCCTTACCACCCTCTCTGTGAAGGGCTTCTTCCTGATATCCAATCTAAACCTCCCCACTTTCAATTTAAACCCGTTACCCCTTGTCCTGTCACTACAGGCCCTTGCAAAAAGTACCCCCCCAGCTCCCTGTCGGCCACTTCAGGTACTGGAAGGTGCTATAAGGTATCCCCGGAGCCTTCTCTTCTCCAGGCTGAACAAGCCCAACTCTCTCAGCCTGTCCCCAGAGCAGAGGTGCTCCAGCCCTCTGAGCATCTTCGTGGCCTCCTCTGAACTCACTGCAACAGGTCGATATCCTTCATATGCTGGGGGCACCAGAGCTGGATGCAGCACTCCAGGTGGGGTCTCACTAGAGCAGAGCAGAGGGGCAGAATCCCCTCCCTCGACCTGCTGGCCACACTTCTCCTGATACAGCCCAGGATACAGTTGGCTTTCTGGGCTGCCAGCGCACACTGCAGGCTCATGTTCAGCTTTTCATGCACCAGTACCCCCAAATCCTTCTCCTCAGAGCTGCTCTCGATCCACTCTCCACCCAGCCTGTATTTGTGCTTGGGATTGCCTCGACCCAAGTGCAGGACCTTGCACTTGGCCTTGTTGAACTCCATGAGGTTGGCATGGTCCCACCTCTCCAGCGTGTCCAGGTCCCTCTGGATGGCATCCCTTCCCTCCAGCGTGTCAACTACACCACACAGCTTGGTGTCATCAGCAAACTTGCTGAGGGTGCACTCAATCCCACTGTCCATTTGACTGACAAAGATGTTGAACTGCACTAGTCTCAACAACATCCCATGGAGAACGGCATCTACTTCTTTTTCCTCTTGAAATTCCTTTCTCGGTTTCATGAAACAGGGGACTTCTGCCCACTTGTGGTGACCAGGAACAGCTAGAGGTCATAGTTTATTTCAGGAAACAGTTACTGAATATGCTTTTTGAACTACAACAGTTAGCATCAGCCAGACAGGCTTCCTTCTGCATTGAAAAATATGTGAGCATCATTATTTGGAATCTAATAGTCAATAGTGGATCACTTACATGGTGAAAAATTACCAACCTGTCAGATGTCTGTATTGTCAGCATATGGTTTGTGGGATAGAGATAGCAAAAGTCTAAAGGGCTTACTACACAGGGATGGACAATTCTGCCATCCACTGTCATATTTTAATATTTACCAAACACATCTCTCCATAGATGTTACCATGGATAAAGATTTCCTTATTTCATGTTCTTTAGATAATAGTAATATATCTTATTTAACGACTGTGACATTCCTGTCTCTGTGGCTTCATGGTAGATCCAAAGCTGCTCCTCTGTGTATATGTGCAGTGTATTGAGAAGAGCTTGACCTTACAAGGTAATTTCATCTTGTTCACTGGATGCTATTGCCTGTGTAGACATGACCTGTAGCTATTCACTGGGGAAATTTTAATTTAAGGTTCTCAGAGCATGTGTATATGTTGGAAACATGACTGAGAGGCTAGTGTTTGCCTTTAGAATTTTTGTCATGGCTTCAGTTTCACATGTCCCTGGAAATACGTTTTGTTCTTCATTTGCCTGGTCTCAGTTTATAGATATGGACATCACACTGAGAAGGGGCAAGATGAAACTGAATTTGCTCTGTCTTGTTAAGCAAGATCCTTCATGATTTCTTGATAAGGCTATATGTAAATACATAATACCAAGCCTGGAACAAATTGAGAGTCTATGAACTTGCTATCAAGAGGAATTCACAAGTGAATCATGATTATACATTAGCATTTAAGTAGGATGCAGTTACTCTGTTAGGATAAAGCTGAAATAGTAGAGAACCAGCAATTGGGATTGGGAGCACAGAGAGAACAGTTTTGAAATATGTTTTCAAAATAGAGATGCACCAGCACAAATTTTACAGTGGATTACTGATTTGGAAATCTGGTTATGGATTTTTTGGACCAGAAATTAAAACTCAGGTTGAAGTTAGAAAAGGTTGTCTAAATGTGAATCTAAACCAGATACTTACATAACACTTATACATATTGATTTTTGCTGAAACTAAATTTCTTATGTAAATAAGACCCTAAATTGTAGGGTATATGCATCTAGGTCTCTAGAACCAGGTATGTCTTTTTTACTAATAGCTTCTATATAACCTAGAATAATAAAGGCGTGATACATGACTAGAATTACTGAGACATATCATAACATACATTTGAACAAGGAGAGCAAAGCCAAGATGAATATTAAACAAATGTAATAAATTCTCCAAGAACCTCAAGTTTTAGCTTAGGAAAGGATCTGCTTACTAATTATTTTTTCCATGTATATATATTTATATTGGAAGTATATATACAACACAGTTTCACTGTTCTGTTTTTCCTTCCTGTGCAGCAGAAACAACAGCTCTTATTTAGCAATCCTATTAATGAGTTTTCTTTCCTTTTTTTTTTCCCACATTGGTGAAATTACATCCAGGAGCATTGATCAGCCACTGTACATTTTATAAAAATATAGATTGAAAAATGTCATATTCACTAGAACTTAGTTCATTACGTCAATTTCAATCCCAAGAAATTATTTCTGCTACATGCCTGTTATGCATTTTATTAAACCAATATCCACAAATTAATATCTACCATAACAGCAGATGGCTTGCTGGCAGAAAAGAAGCTTTGAAAAAAATAATTTCTTCTTCTGTTTGTCCCACACAATTTTCATATACAATAATTTTTAGAAAAACTCAATAAATAGTGTTATTATAATTCTTTATAGTTTAATTGATAATATTGTTTCGGTACTTCCAGGTGATTCTAATTGAGATAATTGTAGTTTAAAACAATCTCAGGTCTCCAGCTGCCCATATGACTGATATCCCAAGCCAGCCTTGTCTCACCCTTGTCCCCAGGGAGGTGCCTGATTTCTGGGGTGGGGCTGCTCCTGGCTGCCCTGGCTGGAGAAGTGGGATGGAGCGGGCTGGCCAGCCCTGCCACACCATTCTGGGGAGGATCTGCCAGTTCCCAGGGACACCCTATCCCACACAGCACCCTAAGATTGTGATATTAATATGAACACTTTTCACTGTTCCAGGATGTATCCATCTTTATTCTGATGTTCTTGAAGTTATGTTCAAAATGGGAGTCTCCAGGAACACCCACTCTTAGAAAGCCCATATCAACGGCCAAGCAGGCTGAAAGAATGCACCTACAGTAAGTACATTGTGCAGTGGAGAAGGTATATGAGAATCTAACATGTCTCATCAGTCTATGCCTTGATATAGAAAGAAATCAGGAAAGGTACAGCTAAAATAACGTAAAAATATTACCTACTCAATTTTCTTAATGCAAATTTAGCTAATTTCTTCTTAATCTCAATAGATGCTTTTTTCTGAGAAACTTCAAGTGCTAGTCCAAAAATTCCTCAATCAACCTGTTCACAATTAGAAAGTTTTCTCAGAATATAACCTATAAGGCAGCTTCCCTATATTCTACTTCTAATTAGATCCTTCAACAGGTCTGGCACTTCTACTGTTGGCAAACATTCCTCTTGCTTTGCTACAATACATCCGAAATGACAAAGTCCCCAAGTCTCATCCCAAAAGTTCACAAAATTGACCACTTGTAAGTTAAAATACAATGTGTAGGCATTCTACAAATACTGCTTTTCCACACAGACAATGAGACAGGAAGAAGTAAGTGGAAGAAACCTAGTTAATTAAAATGGACAACATTTTCTGGTTCATCTTCCTGCTAGAAGACAGAATTTGCTTGCCTTGATGGTGATCACATCAGTTCTCATGCTTAAATATAAATCTAATGAGAGAATCATTGTACTACATACTGAAATCTTTACCATACAGTTTCTCCATGTCCCTGGAGCTCCATTATTAGCTTTGACTCCATGGCTATTCCTGGTTATATAATTCTATTTAATTGAGAGAAAAGGCAAACAGGTAGTACAAATTACCAGGGAGAAAAAGTCTTTTCTGTAGGGCCAGAACTTGTTCCTAACATATCCCCTCTCTATTTCCTTTTTTCCTTTTAGGAATTCTATGCATTTTCAGCTGACATT
>NW_010260920.1:25948-37050 GCF_000690775.1 Eurypyga helias
TCTTCTTCGTATCCCTGTCACCAGAATAGTTTTCTTTGTCAAATTTCTTCATCCCCTTTCCTTAGTCTTTTCACAAATTCAGTTTGACGAATATCACTAGCCCCATTACAAAAGATGCAAACTTTTTCAGTAGAAGGTTTTCAGTGGAGTGGGACATTTTAGTTCTAATTTTGAAATCCATAGAACTTTGAATTTATCAAGAGAATTTACCATTCTCTTGCTTCTTTAATTATGTTGATTTGTGCTTCAGAATCAATATTTCATGTATATTATTACCTTTATTCTTATTATTATTTTTTTCTATGCTATGAAGAAGGACACAGTGAGCCCTTTTAGCCAAAATATAAAGCACCTATTAATGTTTTCTAAATTAAAATTAATTTTTGTTTTAAAATTATTGCAATCTTTCTCATGAATATCATTCTTCCTGATTAGATTGTTAATGATTTGCCTTCAGCTCAGTTGGTGCATGATTCCACAGTATAGTACCTTTTCTCTTTCTTAATTGGATGGTCTATGAAAATAACCAATAACATGTAATTTGCAAAGATAGGAATTTTATGCAGAAGATACTTTGTGATATTAGGTCTTAGTGAATATTGCAGGTATTGGTCCTATCATTTCTGCTTGCAGGTAGAGCTCCCATATTCCACTGCTCATTGACCATAAAGCAGGAAAGCTTCTGCAGTCAGATGAAAACATTTAAAATTTTAATTAATGAAATATTAATGATTTTTCCTTTTTTTTTTTTTTTTTCCCATTTCTTGCTATTAGGCAAATTCTTACAAGTCAAATCTGTAAAGGATGTAATGTAAAGCACATTCTTTGACTCAACTGAAACAGTGTTTGTATCAGAGAAAGACTTTGTTTATATGTTTGGAAATTACCATACCGGCAGAAGAGTCAGATTCCTCAGGAATTTTGAAAAAATTGCTTCTCTTTCTTGAATTTGACATTTTTGTTTAAGCGTTTCTTTGCTTCTCTTTAGTACTTCAGTCAGATAGCTTCTGCAACAGTTATCCAGTCTTCACAGAAGATGGCTATAAACTCCTCTTCCTGCAGTTATTCTGACTTGTACTTATAGAATCATAGAATCTTAGAACGGTTTGGATTGCACAGGACCTTAAAGATCATCTAGTTCCAGCTCCCCTGCCATGGGCAGGGACCCCTTCCACTAGACCAGGTTGCTCAAAGCCTCATCCAGCCTGGCCTTGAACACTTCCAGGGATGGGATATCTGCAACTTCTCTGGGCAACCTGTTCTGGTGCCTCACCACCCTCTCCGTGAAGAATTTCTTCCTGATATCTAATCTAAACCTCACAATTTTCAATTTAAACTCGTTACTCCTTGTCCTGTCACTACAGACTCTTCTAAAAAGTCCCCTCCCAGCTTCCTTGTAGGTCCCTTCAGGTGCTTGAATCACAGAATTACAGAACTGTTTAGATTGGAAGAGACATCTTGAGTTCTTCTAGTCCAACGCCCCACTGCTCAAGAAGGGTCACCTAGAGCAGACCACCCAGGAACATATCCAGCTGGATTTGAGTATCTCCAAGAATGGAGACTCCAAGACCTCACTGGGCAACTAATTCCAGCATTTTTTGATGTAAACATTTTACACTCTTACAATATTTTGTTGTTGTTCTTTTTGTGTTCAGATGGACTGTCATGTTTTCTAATATGTTGTTATTGCCTCTTGTCATCTTCGTGACCTTTTCCCAAGTTGCTTATTTTCCTGTTCACAGTTATAACTGCTGCCTGAAAAATTTATTTACTGCTTGTTTACTTTTTGAAATCAAAACTTAAACACAATTTATTTTTTTTTTATTTTCTAGTTGGTTCGTTGTTTAAAGTTTGGGTTTTTTTAAAGTTTGTAATAAAACTCTTGAAGCATAGACAACTGGTTGTATGAAAATATTAACAGCAGAATAGGCAAAACAGTGTCGAGAGGTACATAGTACATATCAGGTGTGATCAGGTTTTGATTTTCAAACTAAGAAGTTGAATTATATTATATTTTTATTAAACAGTTGATTACAACCTCCCTGATTCAAATGCTGCATGCTATTATCAATGGCAAAACCCAGAAGCTTATTAGATTGGCAATGTTAGGAAATAGATGACTTCAGGATGTTGTACAGCAAAACACACTCTTCAGGAAAAAGAGGAAAGAAAACATTTTAAAAGGCTTGAAAAATGCTTTGTCCTCCCTGAAGCAGCCCAATCTTAATTAAACTCACTTAATTTAATTAAAACTATTATTCAAATGTGCTATCTTGCAGTGGAGTTAAGAAGATGGAATGTACCTCTTTTTTGTTTGGGGTTTTTTTTCCCCTTTTCTTCAAAATTAACTACTGTACTTGGGTTATGCTGATCAGATAACTAAGCACTCTGCCCAGTTATTGTGACATCAGCACTGTGGGATTCATTAGGGATGTACTGTATTTCTGCTGGAAAAGCTATTATTGCATGCCTTGAAATACAGTGGCATCCGGAATAAATGCTTGGCGCAGCCTGAATCCCACAGATTTTGGGAACCATGTGAGCTCTAAGTTGGTCATGTTCTGCTGAGCCCAGCCGCTTGAGAACAGCCCGATGTGCACAGTGGGCTGCCCCTCACCATCAGTTAGAAATCTTTAATAATGGGCTGATGCCAAGGTGGTATAATCGGACAAGAACAGCTGCAGGGCCCTGCTGGCAGTTTCCATAGATCCTCCTTGTTTCTTCATCAGGTTATGGGTATTAAGACCTGTGCACAGGCAAGAGCTTAGCATAGGAAATTGCACACTGACGTTTAAGTTTGCTTGTCAGAAACGGGTGATTTTGCTCTGTCAAAACAGAAGCATGTGCAATAATCGTTAGCAGTTAATATCTATTCTCCAGCAAAGTAGGCTTCCTAACACGCATTCTGCGGGATGAAGGGTAGCTGCTGCAAACTCCATTTGAAATGCACTGCCTTTGTGGGAGTAAGACATGGTAACTGGAGATGCATGTAGGTATCTGGTAACTGTCTCAGCGATTTCCTGGGATCTTGGAAAAGACTTCAAGCATGAGATTTCAATGTCCTTTCTTAGCACGGGGAAGGGAAGGAAACCTGGCACATGCTATGCAGACTTTTAGAAACTGTGCTTCCTACAACACTTGGTACGACATCAGATCTAACTGGGAACCAATAAATAAAAGTGCTTATTATTTGATAACTTTACAGTTTGTGCCAGCAAGGGTTGAGTGAAAAAATCCTTAATTGTACTCCCTTAATTGTACAGATAGTTTCTTTTTCTTTATCCTTTACTCTTGAATTCCTCTAAAGCTACAAAATTTCCTCCCAAAACTGTTTTCTTTTCTCTTGTTGAATTCTTCAGCAGCATGCACTGACCAGGTACTATTTGGAGTAAGGGCATCTTAGTTACTGCAATTTTCCCAGGCTACAGCTTTTTGTGAAACTTGAAAGAGAGGTAAATATACACTTATACATGTATTTAAAATACATGGTTTTTACATCAGCATCACTCTCAGTCGGTCACTTGTTCCTCCCACTCTACTACATGCTTAGAATTTCTTCACAGCTCCCTTGTTACAGCTCCACTGGAAAGGTTCAGCACCTGTCATTGCCAGTTCACAGAGCAACAGAGGTTAAAGAAACTATTTAGCATTTACATTACTTTATTCAAAATTGTGATGCTGTTTTACATCATTTGGCAAAACAACATCACAATTGTCATCAGATGTTTAAAAATAAAAGAAAATAATTCCCAGGAAAAATCAAGTCCTGGCAGCACTAATTGCCCACCAGAAATTGGAATTTGGCATCAGAAACAGTTTGGGGGAAAATTGATTATCAGACTAGAATTGACAGAATCTTCTTTTTCTGAAGGTTATCTTGATTACCTTAATTGGAGGTAGACTCATGAACTGTAATTTATTTTTTCTCTCACACTGGTAGAAATATAGTTGCAGTCAGACACAAGTTCATCTTTGTGGAATTATGAACCATTTAGAATGAAACTTGTCCAACGAATGAAAACAAACTGAGGGTAAAACCAGCTGTAATTGATTTTTGTCTGTTAATAACAACAAAGCTAGTTCACACTCAGTAATTTCAAAAACACTTAGGTCTCTTGAAACAGGAGATTGCTTAATTGAGTCAACACATTTATCTCACTTTCTAAGAACCCCAGTGGAGAATATTTACATCAAAGAAGAACCAAACCTGTTTGTGTGCTTTCTAAATGCTTATTACAAGGTAATCCACAAAGGGCTATCTAGATCTTAAAGATTCCTTTTTCTCAGACAGCCTGAAAGGATGACGTCACACCCAACCCTACTTGTACAAACCATGGAGAACTGGGAACTTGCTTCTTCTAGATGACTGATGATTCTTAGGCACTGGATTTTAAATCACAAGGAGTAAGTGTTTCTGTAGACATTGACCAATATAGCTAGACAGCCACTTCCAGTTACTTTTTGAAAGACTTTTATAAAGTACTTCATTCTTGGTTGCTCTTACTTTATTGAGGAGTCATCTTGCTCCTCTTGCATGGACAGCAATTGATTGCTATCCTGTTAGTAACAAATTTTCATAATAAATGGAGGACTGATGAATCTTGTTTCATGATGAAATACACTAAGTTCTTTCAAGAGCTTTCCAATATGCACATTTACAAATTCTTTTGGCATTCTTGCTCTTTTTCAGACTCTTTATTTCCATATCTTTCTTATGGGCTGAGGTCATGAAAACTAATCAAAAAATTCTATCTGAAATCTCACTAGCACAGAATAACTGATTCTTGTATTTTAATGCATCCTTTAAAGAGTTCTGTGTTGGGTTTTTTCCTGATACCACAAGCTGATAATTTGCTTCTCATCCAATGTACACTACAGATCATTTCCTGAAGCACTGCTGCTTAAATAGGTGATTGCACTGTCCATTCAGTTTCCTTTCCATAACTGAAATTACCTCAATGAAAATAAATCTGTCACTTTCATACTCTAATTTCTCAAGATCCTCTGGTATTCTCAGAACACCTTAGTTGTCTTTCACATTTCTATGTCATTTGCATATTTTTGTAAGCATATTTCCTGGTTCTTCCTCCAAAACATTAGTGAAAAAATAATGGCTTTTGGCTCTGGCAGAAGTTAAGTTGTGTATAGATTCCTGGAGACTTCTTCTTTTATATGCCCCTAATTTGATAGTCAAATACCAACCGCACTTTTGAGAGTAATCTTCCAACTAGCTGTGTTCCCATTAATGGTAATAACATCTAAAACAAAATTTCTCATCTTGATTAGAAAAATATATGAGAATATCACGTACCAAATGCTTAAGCATTTCCTGCTTCTGCCTATGCACTATGCCATTTATCCTGTGAAGGAAGAAATTTAGATTAGTTTGGTATGAAAAACCTATGTTAGCTTTTTATATTGCCTTCTTATCATCTACTAGATATCTGCTTTTAAATATTTGTTCAGAAATATTTCAGTGGACCAAAAAGAGTTTGACTGATCTATAATTCCCTGAGTTCTTCTTTTCCCTTTTAAAAGATAGATTCTACATTTATCCTGCTCCTCTGGGTTCTACTGGTCTTGCATGAATTTTCAGATATAAATGATTATGCCTCAGAAATTGCTTTGGCTAGTTCTATGATGGATTTTGTCAGGCCTTGCTAACTTGAACACATCTATCTTATTTGAATGTTATTTAGCTTGTCCTTCTCTTCTTCCAGCTTGAACATCTACTCCTTCATTAAAATTAATTTTTAAAATTCTGGTTACATTTAACCTTTCTGGTGAAGACTGAAGCAAAGAAACTCATCTTCAGCCTTCTCTGTGACACTTGCTCTCCTTTTTCTGCCTGGTAATGGTACTAGAAGTCCCTTTTTCATGCTCTTCAGACTTATTTCTGAAACCTTAGCTTGCTGATTTTGCACTCCCACTTTTTCTGCCTTAATTTGATCTTTATATTTGGGTTTTTTTCAGGTTTGCCCTGATTACATTTTCATGTTCCTATAGCGCATTTCTGAGCAAACACCTTAATCACTTATTTTTAGCCTTTTTTAGAATTATTATTATTTGTAGATCTTCAATATTTTCCAGTGAAGACACAAAATGCTTGTGTAGCAAAACATAAATTACTGACAGGAAAGAGGGTTAATGTTCATTGACTCTCTAGAAACAGGTCATCTACCTCAGAGTTGAAACTCAGTACTCTAAAATTATTGTATACATACACTCCCAGTTCTTTTGACGGTCAGTTCCAGCGACACTTGAGTATATATAGCTATATCTTTAAGTTGTCATTTTCAATACCAGGAAAATTCCTGTCTGATGTTCATTATCCCAGTATATTACAATACAGTTCAAGCCACTATAGGAGTGGATTAAACTTGCTATAGTCCTCAGGATGCACATTTTTCACCACTGGAAAAGACTTCTAATATTTTCATGTCTGTCTTTGGGTAGTGTCACAATGAATTCTTGCACTTCACCTTTCAAAATGCTACCACTTGCTAAAGGTTAGTATAAGAGCTTCTGGGTAGCATTCAGCCTTCTTCTTTCCTTTGATTTTTCTTAAAGAGAAGACTAAAGCATTTTCCAGAGATATTCCACAGAAGACAATTTGTTTTACTTCAATGGAAGTTGAGATCAATACACAGATGCATGCTTTCCTTTACTGAAAAAGTCTGATGTCTACCCAGAACAGATCTTTGAAGAAAACAAATAATGTCTGGTATGAGATTTGACTACTTGTCTAGATTTCCAAGCTGTCAGAAGCATTTTCTCCTCACAGGCTGTGAAGGGTGCGCTCAAGCCCTTGACTAGACTGATGGTGATTCAGTGCAGGCTCCAGAGGACGTAAAGGCCAGACCCATAGCCAGGACATGAACTCCTCTAGTTTCAATCTGTTCTCTGAAAACCCAAGAAGGAGCAGAGTGACACGGTGAGTCAATGTATATGAGCTTAGAACATCGATCACGTGATTAACACATGAATAGTGGTTTCTCCAAGACTCTCTATTCAAGGAACAATGTTGTGGGTACAAGGAGTCTTACGCATACCTTTTCCATTTCCATTTCCATTTCCATGTAGTTTGACTACCAGCCAACCACTTTATCCCATAAATATTACAGCCTAAGTGAGCCTTCTTTGAGCTTTCCCTGATAGGCAGCGTGGTTGCATGGCGGTGATCTCTCTTTGAGCTGGGATGCCTCTCAAGATTGCTCCTTGAGTCAGAGAGATCTTTGACCAATGGCAAATCTTTGGTAAGCGACTAATATCATGCATAACCCTATAGTATGACAACATCAATTTTTCTTTAGTAACTTTGCATGCTGAAATGATGTTAATGAAATATTACATAAACTTTGCATACATAATCCTTTAGATGTAAAGCATTGACCAAGTCTGGGACTAAGTCTGGGTCTAGCTTAACCTAGACTCCTCTCTGAGAAGAGAGTTTAGAAAGCAAGGGTGCCCATTCTGAACCTCATGACTCAGCGGGAGTGTCTTCAGTATGTTTTCATTTTTGATCACTCTCTGAATCATTCTAAATCGTGTAACTCAATTTTTCTTGTATGCTTTTCCATGCATCAATTAATAGAGTGAACCTTGCCATTGAACTTTATTAAGTCACACTTTTACAATATCATATTGAACTTATTTTTGCTGACACCTTTGACAATGGTTCTTCAAATGATCTAAATAATCCATCCATGACACAAATGCTTTTGGTACGTTCTGATTTTGATTCTAATGAGGATCTGAGAATGTCTGGAGAAGGTCATGGCCTATTCAAAACGCTTTTCTTCTGCATTAAAATGAACACACACGGCACTCAGAGACCTCAAAGATGGAAAATGGACATGACACTAAATGAGTTGGTCTCCCAGGAGTGAAAGAAATCCATTTTACTCAGGGGAATCTTACAGAAGCCCTACTTTCAGAGATCCTCACCATCTACCTGAATATAGCAGCAAAAGAGCCCTTTTGACAAGGAATACTAGCCTCAGGAAATGCTATGAAGAGTGACTCATTACTGCTTTAATGCTGGCCAAAATGTATAAAAAAATGGATATGCATTATATGTTGATACTTGGAAACAATCAAATGAAATACTGAAGTGCAGCAGGAAAGTTGAAAAAATAGCTAGTGTTCTTGGGTGGTAACATTTCCTAAGTATGCTATTTATCAAGGGACTCATCCTATCAAAGAAGAAAGATTATGTCATTTCCCAGGAAAATGAGCCTAAGCAAAAATGCAAATATAACATAGGCCTTCATGACTAACAGAGCCACATACCTTCATTTCAAAGACATTTAGAAGTACACACCAGAAATGGGGAAAAAAAAGAATGGTTTGGGTGATACTACATAGTGGTGTGCATGTAGGCTTCATGTATTGCAAGGAGGTGGAATGATTTTGATTTCAGGAGAAACTGAGAATGTAAAATGTTTTTTCTCTGAATTAATTCAGCTGTTCTTAAGAGAGAAAATTATTCTTTTTTTTTGATTCTAAATTTATTGTAGAATTTGATCTTTCCAGTCTACCTGTATATGTGCATACTATTACAACTGATAATAAGTAACAACAACTTATAAAAGCAACCATGCTATTTTTACAGTTTGGTTGAGATAGGTACAGTGTAAAGAAGATGTCATAGGTCTTGCCCCAGTTACAGTATGGCACTAGACTCCAGTGATTCAGACTGGCACACAAGCAATCCTCTGCATCCATTCAGAAGGCATCAACATCCCATGCACAGAAATCAGAATTGCAAAACCATACCTCTAAGGAGACTCTGATTAGTCTATTTAATTGAGACAGGGTAGGATTTTGGAAACTTATTGCAAATTTCCTTGGAGGGACAGCCACATTTCTTGTGGTTTTGGAGGAACAGGAAAGAAAGTTTTAAGAATGATACGACTGGGAGTCAGTGGGTCTGTTTCCAGATCTATTGCTGAAAAGAGTGAGCACAAAGTGAGGGAATTGACTTTCGTTAGTAACAGAATGAAAAAAAGCACATCGGTTGCAGTTACATAAGAACAGATCCACCCCATTGGGTTGTTTAAGCCTATAGTCACTTTGCACATATTCTAATTCGGGTACTTTGCTTTTTTAAGTTTATTTTGTGATGATTGATAATTATAGTTCTGGTATATATAACAGCTGGAGATTCTTCTCAGGCTTGTTGAGTCTGAAGGGTAGTTTTCTCCAGCTGCCTATTAACATATGATCTCATTAAATTATACCAAAAAGAATAAAATCTGATCAAAAACATCTGCCAACACTTAAAAGGTCCTATCTTTCCAACATCATTTAGTATTCAGTGTAATAATGGTAATCAAAATGAATTTGTGTGGTATTCATCATCTTTTATATAGGTGCTGCATTGTAGTTTAGTGTTAATTAATGGACATGTTGTTAGAGAAATTCCATATTGCACTGATATTCTATATGCAAGAAACAGACATAAGACATTTGGTCTTTTGAGCTGGATACTTATCACAGGAGCTGTTGTAATGTAAATAAATTCTTTTGGGGCCATAAAAAACCTTAGTGCATGAATATGAATAACAGATGATTCAACTACCACAGCATTCAGAATACGGCTGAAGAATACGAATACACTGCTGGAGTGACTCACCTAGTTTTACCTAAAGAACACAAAAATAAGTGAATTCAGGAACAATGTAAGTAAATCAGTGCACCAAATAATAGGAATTGAAAAAGACCTTAGGAGGATTACAAAAGGATCCCCAGCCTTATGACCCAGTTTATAGTGTTCATTTTTTAACTAAAATGAATGTTTGGCCTTCAAAGAAAGAAAAATGCCTGAGATATTGCACACTGCCATGTTCCACTCTAGTGGCTTGGGCAGGACAGTACCTGCCTGAGGTTTTTCGGATATTCCAAAGTCCAAATGAGACTAATCTAATCATTGCACCAGACTGCATTTGTTTTATTTAGTGTTATGCAAGTGTCCACCTGGCTTTGGATAGCTGCTGGGAACTGTGCAGATTGTTTTTAGGAGAGAGAGAGAGGGAATGTGTAGGTGGGATTAAGCCACAGGATAATTGGAGGACATTAAATGCTGTAGGGTGCCCCTTGTGTGAAGTGGCCTGACACACTACACACCCAGTGGCTGCACCCATCTGTGGGATACACCTGAGGCACAATATTCAGGTAGCCAGTAGGAATTTATTTTTCCCACATCCCAAGCTTTGTGTAACATTAATTAAAGCCTAATGTTATACTATCTTTCTTTTTCCTTTTTTTTTTAATCTTCATTAAATGTGTGCTGTTGTTTTTACAAGTTTGATGTTTCCAAATGCACATAATTATAATACACATGAGGACAGAGTTTCTGCATTCTTTTGCTGCCACTGAAAAAAACTCTGTCTGCAAATGACTGTCAGAGGCATAGACATATGTCTAGTAAAGACCCCAATCTGACATCAAAAACTGATTCTCAACCAATCTAGAATACGTAAGAGGTCTCCAGCCAGCTTGGGGCTCATCAGTTAGCTTCCTGAAACTGTGTTGGGTTATTAGATAACACAGAGGACACACATTTTCCAATCTAATGGAAATTTCCTTTCTACTTAGTTCCTAAAGCATCTTAGATATTGTCTTTATTGTGATTCAGACTAAATCCTATTTGTCCAGCTATTCCCTTCTTTAGTGAGCAAATAAGACTTTATTAACTTTTCAGCTTTTATTGGTACTTACCAAGTACTCTCGCTTTGTTCACCCAGTACTCAGTGAGACATGATTGGTGATGTACTGGCAGATTATAACTACGTAATAAACTGGATACCTTTTTGTCTTTTTCAAAAAATTTATAGCAAATCCTATCGGAAAAAAACCCAAACCATACTTAAAGTCAGCCATTTTCAAACTACTAGTGGAGGCAGAAAGATTAGATAACAGGACCATAATTTAATTCAAAATATAAGATGTATTGTGATTTAGTAATTAGTTGAATTGGAGTTCTGTAGTTTACAATATCTATTCAGTGTTTAATCTGATTTACAATCCCTTGCTTCACTGTACTAAGTAAAACAGTCGCATTAACAACTGTTAAAAAACATAACCCCCATCTTTAAAAA
>NW_010260921.1:0-4798 GCF_000690775.1 Eurypyga helias
CTATGATTCTATGATTATCTGTTCTGAAATGTGGGCCGTAATACATCTTCTTTGAGAACCTGATAGAAGGAAAGAAATCTTTGCTACTTCTGTCCCAAAGGAGAGGTCTTTTCCTAAGATTCATTTCAACATCTCAGTTAGCCACTACTAACTGATAAGAATCAGACCACATTTTCATATATTAATGCTGAAACTTGTCTTGTGCAGATCAAAATGAGAACTGAAAAAACAGAACAGTTTTTTTTGGTTGCACCTTTGGTTGCACCTAAAAAACTCATTGACTATACAGTAAGACTACAAAATAAGTGATCCCCATTTTCATCTATCTTATCAAGGGCTTGGAGAGTGTAGAAACCCACCATGGAAAATGTGCTGTTAAATTCATAATATACTTGGAAATTCTGAATTTAATTACACGCTAAAATTGAAAACAGCACCTGACATTGTCATCAGTCTTACTAGCCATTCCCTGGTTCAAAAATATGTTTATTACCTTTAAGTAAATGTCAGTAATTTCAATAGCACAGCACTCACAATTTTTAACTGTTAGAAACACGTGAAGTGGAAATATGAAAGCAGAAAAAAGGTTTAGAGTTAGTGAAACTGCACCTGCTTTTCATAAAACACCTTATTCTTAATGTTCCAGGATGTTTTCTCTTTTCAGTCCAACTATTGTATCATGCTGCAACAGATATATTAATGCACACATACATTTCAGCAAAAATCTGGAAGGATTTTTTCAGACCCATGGCCTGCCACTATCTGGTTACTTAGGTTAACATATCTTGGCAGACAGCAGAGGTGCTACTGCAAGGCTGCCATACCCATCAAACTAACATATGGCTGGCACACTTGCCCAGAAATCCTTTTAGTAAGTGTGTTTCATGTTTGTCAAAAAGCATTCGTATTGGGAACTTCAGGTGCCCTGAAGGTGTTTATCTAGTGCAGAGTACTCATCTACTAAAAGGCTTTCTAAATTTTGTTGAAACAAGAATAATATTTAACTTTTATTTTACTTAACTTACTAGTAGGGGTTATTCTACAGAATTTGTAGGCAGTTACCTCCCATGTAAATTATCAGTTGGGAAGTAGCTATCATCTAGAGTTAGGAAGGTTACTTCCGCCCCCCCGGAGTCTCACTTACTGTATCTTAAGTCCATTACTTCTACAGGTTATTTAAAAGAGATTTGGAGAACAATTTATCCCCTTCACATTCACAACAACCTTCTATCTATTTGTAGATTATTATCATGACTCTTCTTTGTAGAATAAGAAGATACAGTGGTTCAATCTTTCTTCATATTGTTTTATTATGGTATTATCTATACTTTCTGAAAGAGATAATATTCTTTTCCAGCTCTTCAGTACAACAGGTTTTGGAAATGTCATGAAATCCTGTGACCTCTTTTTTTCTCCCTAATTACTCATATCCTTCTTCTATACATGCCACTTCAACTTCAGCTCTTACTGCAAATGCTGATCTTTGCAGCCAAAATAAGTAAATCACAAACCTAGTGAATAAATAAAGATGATGGAAGTTAAGATTGGTGCTTGGCCGTCCAATATTCAGTCTGGCAGAGCTCTTCTTGGTTCTTTTCAGTTTATTTTGGCTTATAAATGTTGCACTTCAAGCAAAATCTACACATTACTTGACAGTATACAGTAGTGCAGAAGTCAAGGAGCTGTCTCAGATTTGTGTGAGAGAAACTTCAACTTTACTGATAGAGTGATAGACCTTGGTTTTTTGTGGCTTAACACAGGCTATTCTTAGCTGAACACACTTGCAACAATTTCTGTGAGAATCTTATATGAGTAAGGTAATATTCAGCAGTAGGGAAGATGATCAGGACCAACGCATTATGTTTGAAGCTGTACAAAGTGTAGCATCCTTATTGTTCTGATCTGTCTCAAGCACTAAGGTGAATGAAATTGTGAAATTAAAGGGTTTATAAAAATATTTAAAGCAGTTTTGACATATCTGATTTCTTTAATTTTATTTTTATATATTTAATAGAGAATATGAACATGTAAACTTCATTCTGCAACTCTGTTTTAGCATAAATTATGATGTACGTCAAACTGTGATAGGTATCTACAGGTATGAAAGTGTATAAATTAAACCACAAAAAGGATATGAAAGCTAGTTTTCTTGGTGTATGATGGAAGAAATATGTAGCTTGATACATCCATTTTGTGGGTTTTTTTTGTGAAACTTAAAGACTGTCCTGTTTTCAAGTGAAAGAGACACTCTGAGTAATGGAAATAGAATGGTGAGAGACAATTAGCACCCTTTACTTCATTTTCTATCAAGTCATTATTTATTCTGCTCACTACTATTTTCTTTTAACACTCCTGACTGTTTGAAGGACTACTGTAGACTATACTTACAAGATCTGCGTAGGCACTAGGTTCAGCAATAGTAATAACAATTGTAATAGTAATGTAGTAGTGGCAATACTTTGGTTTGCTCACAGAAAAACATGGTAAATTGCATGGTACTCTCATCATGCAGATATCCAAACTGCCAACTGTATAGCTAACTGTGGCCGTATTTAGTGGTTTAATAAAAAATGTTTTCAACACATGGTAAATTGATGTTACTTGACTGTGGTGGTACACTTCTTCCCCTCTTAGCTCCCTGACTACTCTATGGACTTAGAGATTCCTATCAAACCTTAGCCACGGTGCAGGGAGTTTGGTCGTTAGGCGTCCCTTGAACATATCAAAACACTCTAAGGTGGGGAATGGTATTGCCTGTACTAGAGTTCAGTTGCCTGGTTACGGTGGGGGCTGAGAGTGAAACAATTCATCCCCTGACAGCCCTTATCGTAATCGGGGTAGATCGATACCAGCATTACTGAAATTCTGGGAATTGTGCTGATCACTGATCTGAATCATTGTCAGGATATAAATTTATTTATGCCTAAAGTCAATTATCTCGCAAACCTACAAATAGTGGTTCCAAGGAAGTCCCTTTGAGCATCCCTGGACCAGAAGTAGGCTGCACCCAACATCTCCCTCTGAGTGGGACACCTTTCAGAGTTCACAGACTCTCAAGTTGGTGAAATCAGAGAACAGTTGACACAGCCTGGGCTCAAAAACCCCTAAGGCTCAACTCTTTGCCCATGAGAGATGCACTGACATCCAACATGAATATTTTCACCGAACTCAAGGAGAGTTTGTAACAGGTACCTTTATATACACGTATATGGATATATATATTTATTTTTATGTCTGTCTGTGTGAGTGTATGCATGTATCTTTATGTCAATAACTTTTTTAAGTCTTTGATTAAGTTACTGTATTGATTCATTGAAAGTTAAGTCCTGCTAGGGAATTGTATAATCTAAGTGTGTGATATATCTGAACAGCATTAATGAGCTATGAATTGCTGGTATTTCAAATTGTTGCTGTCTTAAAGTTTTACACAAACCACAAAATTCTACACACTGTGATCCTTTCCATAATTCCTTAGACATAAAATGTTGTCCAGGTCTGGGACTAGGGGTGGATTCAGCCACACCTAGACTTCTCTTTTGAGAAATTTAGAAAGCAAGGACATCCACTCTGAACCTCGTGACCCAACAGGAGGAATTTCCTTACCCCTTTTCCTTGGTTCAAATCACAACAGTCAAATCCTGACTTGATTTCCCTGACTCTATAAAAAATTTTTATTTAATGTGTAAACCCTTTTAATCTGTAGCGAATTTGGTATTGACTTTGTATGCTTTTCCATGTCAAATAAATAGCAGAGTGGACCTTGCCTTCAAATTCTGTTAAGTCACACTTCTCAAATTTAATATTAAAATTAATAACTTTTCCCCTAATATTTGTGATGCTGATCTTTTAAGCAGCCTAAAGCACTCATCACAGTCTCCATTTCATGACAATGACACAGTTCTGTGTGTTCAAGTTCCAGACAGTAAATTGGAGACTGCCCTATATTTTTTCACAACTGTTCATTCCTGTTATGGTACTGCCACCTTTGACCATGTATTGCATTTTGTATGGCAAGTTTCTGGGTCTCGGGGGTAGCAGAGGTGACCTTTGTGATAAGGTGGCAGGGGCTGCCAGAAGAGATACAGCTGATTCCAGCTAGCTCTGAAACAGAGCCACAAGCATGGGGAAGAGGAAGGAGCAGAGAGTTGCTGTTACAGACTCACCAAAACCACCCATTTGCTATCCTCCCTTGTGCTCGGTACACCCATTCTCCATAATCCCTTGGGTAGGGGTGGGAAGGCAGAGGACTTAGGAAGGAAGGAATAAGTAGAGCCTTGGAATAAAGGAGAGTGGTTTTATGTTTGGTTTTATTTCTCACCATCCAATTCTATTTTTAACTGGCAATAAATTGAACTAATTTTCCACAAGTTTAGTCTCTTGTGCCTTTGATAGTAGTTGGTAATGGATCACACTGCTTTTATTTTGACTCACAAGCTTTTTCAGCTTATTTTCTCCACACCTTGAGGAGGGGGAGTGAGATAGCAGCTGGACTGGGGGCTGTCTGCCAGCCAAGTTTATTACTCACCACATTGTAATTAATAATAATTAAAGTAAATGCAATTTAATGCTTATGCTGTTCAGAAATAAAGTTATTATTTTAAGTTATTATAATATATAACTACACGATTATCATTATATTAAATTAAATGAGACAACATTGTTCTGGCAAATTCTTACCATGTTTTCTTACTCCTTTCATTATCTGCACCCTCCTCTAGCCTCTGGTTTATTATTTATTTATAAAACCTTCATGGGTTTCTGTCTGTATAAGCTGAAGGGCTTTATATTGAGGGAAAGA
>NW_010260921.1:4841-9387 GCF_000690775.1 Eurypyga helias
ATTTTTTTTTTGTTTGTATGTTTTTACTATTTTTATTTACACTAGAGTTTACAGTTCTAAATAATGATTAGCTCGGATATGTTTTAAATATTTACCAGTTATTGCTCACACATTTATGTTTATACTTTTTTCCTCTCAAATAATTTTTTTTCATGGTTTTCAAATTTGTAATTTTCACTTTTGTAAGAGCTCGCCTTTTCCATTTAATTTATCTGTCAAGTGGGATCTATAACAGTGCTCTCCCACATTGGATAAAGGGCTTCCAGAGGAAGAAAATGTTTTTTGTAACTTAAAAATTCTGTCGATGTTGTTTATTTGCAATCTGAGTGTCATAGCACATCACAGATTTAAGCACTACATGTTTTATTTTCCTCAGATACTATAAACTAATGTTTCAGGAACTGATCAATCTGTTCTCTAATGTGTTTTGGGACTTACTGACATACATATTGGTAATGGCCTCCAAACAATAAAGCCTTCCTCGACACAGTGCAGTCTCACTCACCTTGCCCCAGGTCAGTTTTAACTGCAAATGTTACAAATAATACTCCTGATTTTAATATTCCAGTCACTAGAATCTTTGTAACAGATAGACGTATTTAGACACTTAAATAGGAATTTATGTTTACTTTTGTCTATCATTCTTGTCTATGCAGAAGCAGTTAAATAGTTGTTAAAACATAAATTCTGGGTCATCATAAGTGTCTCTTTTGTTATTAAAGTGAAACAAATCACACCATTTCTATTTTTGATCAAAGCCATTATTCTATTACTATCCAAAATAAAATAAAAAACTGAGCTATAGAATGAGAAGAAAATTTCATATCCTCAATATACCGCTTTGCTTTTAGATATTCTTTTCACAATTCTATTGATCACTTCACAGCTGACTTCAAGACTAAGTCTTACTGTTCAGCTACATCCTTCCTCAGTGTCCAAAGAGGTGATGGGCAGGTCACTGACTTTAAACATGTCAGCAAACTGATATGTTCTTCACCTGAAGGATATGCCACAACAATATATAAGACTAACAGAGCATTTCAGACCAGCTGTAATATCAGGATTTATATCTCTGGGAACTGCATCTCTCTCTTTTGGATTTCCTGATGCAATGAACTACTTTGTATACCTCTGAATGGTGGTCTTGTTGATATAATTTAGAGACATGAACAACCATTTTAAGTCAATCAGAAAGGAATTTCAAAATTACATCATAGAAAATTTATAAGAATGATCTCAATCTGTTGACACCTGAGACATGAATGCTTAGTGTCACAACTATTTGTGAAGTCTGATTAAATTCAGGGAAGTACTGGGCACTTCCATACAAATATTTTTTTAATATATATTTATCATCTTATTTGATATTTTTAATAAGATTTATTTAATGAATTTTTTATGTCTGAAAGCCAGGCTTTCATGGTAGAATAGTGGTAGATACTTTAAATGAAATTGAACTGAACTTTCTTAGACAGCTGTTGTAGATGTCTACATGGGGTCACATGATTCCCACACAGCATGTCTAAAAAAAATGTAAACAGGATAAAGAGTGGTGGAATATAGAACTAATGACTATTTCCTTTAACATATTTTATTTCAAATTCTAATGTGTAAATATTTATGTATTTTAAATAGTTGGGACAGAATTAATTTCATTTATCTTTCCAGAGGAAATTCATTCCCATTGTAAGATGGATATGTAACATGAAAGATTAATAAACATCTAGAATTTATGAAATAATCATAGATGTTAAAAACACCTGCCTTAGATTAGAGGCTTGACTCTTAGTTGGCTAAATTTAGGAAGAAAATTTATTTCCCATGGTTGTTAATCACTATCCATCTTTAAAAGAAAACATAATTAAAGTATTTTAGAAATATAATTGTGAATATGGAGCTATATATTTAACTGCTCCCTGCCCTCTTCATTGAAACTGCTAGCCATTTGAGGAATTGAAAAATAAATAAATAAATTCATGTTTATAAAATATTTGTCAGGTGTGAATTAGTAAATCTGCATAACTATGAAAAATAGTAAAAAAAATGTTGTCTTTCATATTTTCCAAAAAATTAAAATGTCTCTAAAAGTGTTTCAGCTCTGTGTGTATCAAAAGCTTTCATTCACCTCTAATTGACACATATTTTGTGCTGACTGACAACTGGAAAAAAAAAATTAAAACCCCATTCTGTTTGCCTTATGTTTTTTTCATATTAGTCATTCTTCAGTAGCTTTTCTTCTATCTTTATTGTTTTTAACAAAAGGTGGGAATAATAGAATATCACTCAAAATCTTTTTATTATTACTGTTAAATGTTAGATACTATTACATTTCATATGATATGTTGAGTTTAATGTATAGTGATTAACAACTATTAACAATGTTATAGTCACTGAAAATAATTTAGAATGTGATTCAAATAGTGATATTCTGTCACGCTAATTTTTCTATGACTTTACATTCTTCAGTGAAAGTTAACATCATAGTTGTAAATTAATACATTTTATGTGTTTTAATCATCATGCATTATGTATTGAAGTGTTGTAAACATTATTATATTTAGAATGTCACCTTCAAGGTGCTATTTATTTTGGCTAGAGGTTTTCATTTGTTTTAACAGCAAATGAAAACTACTAAGAACTTCCCACCAATCATTCTTTTGCTTTTATCAGCTTTTCTGATTTACACTTCTCAATCTACTTTGGTGCCTGAATGAAAAAATAGTCAAGATAAACCCATAAATAGGATTTTAAGAACTAATAATGAAGGCAGTGATTCTGTTTTGGGGTATCTTATTTGGAATACATTGTAGAAGTTGTAGCGGGATGATTTTTAAGTTTTGAAAATCGGGAAACATTAAAGTGTCTCAAGAGGTGGCACTACAAACTAAGATGAGCATAATATCAAGATGCTTGAACATCCTAACTATATTCTTGGTTCTGAAAGTCGTCACAACCATTCTCACATGTATGTATCAGCAATGAAATCAGATTTCAAACATGCATCTGGGTGCTAAAATTGTTCAGCATCCCAAACTTCCACAAAAATAAGCTTTAAAACTAGGACTAACATTAAAATAATATATACTTGACCATGATTATGTCCCAAGCATGTAATAGTGTTTTCCGGAATACAATTTTTAGCCTAAGATCCCTTTCAAATTACAAATAAAAAACTTGGACAAATTAGGTATTTCATATAATTTACAGTACAAGAGGTAAGGGAAATGCAAACAACTTGAATCCAACCAATTATTTTAAATAACATTTAAAACAATTTTAACAAACATAATTTTATGTTTGTTTGAGGTCACATAGAAAACTGAAAAATTTTGAAGAAATAAAAACTATCTAACATCAACATTCAGCATCCTGGCCTGCATCAGGAACAGTGTGGACAGCAGGAGTAAGGAAGTGATGGTCCCCTTGTACTCAGCACTGGTGAGGACGCATCTTGAATCCTGTGTTCAGTTTTTGGCCTCTCACTACAAGAAAGACACTGAGGTGCTGGAACGTGTCCAGAGAAGGGCAACAAAGCTGATAAGAGTCTGGAGAACAAGTCCTTTGAAGAGGGGCTGAGGGAACTGGGGGTGTTTAGCCTGGAGAAGGGGTGGTTCAGGGAAGATGTTATGGCTCTCTACAACTACCTGAAAGGAGATTGTGAGGGATGTGTGTTGGTCTCTTCTCCCAAGTTACAAGAAATAGGACAAGAAGAAATGGCTTCAAGTTGTGTCAGGGGAGGTTTAGATTAGGTATTAGGAAAAGTATACTCATTGAAAGAGTTGTTACACATTGGAAGGGACTTCCCAGCCAGATGGTTGAGTCACCATCCCTGGAGGTATTTAAGAGATGTGTGGATGAAGTACCTAGGGATATGGTTTAATGGTGGACTTAGTAGTGTTAAGTTAATGTTTGGACTTGATGATCTTCAAAGTCTTTTCCAACCTAAAATATTCTATGATTCTATGAATCTATGATTTTAATAGAAAAAACTCATTCTGGCAACTAATGTAGAATTTATATATTTTTGGTTAAAAAAATGATAATAACCTTTTTCTTTTATTTTTTTTTAATACTTCTGTGAATCAAATTATTTTAGGAAACATATATATACAAACAAGATACGTACACGTATATATGAACTATAAATATGCATTATATATACTTAATATTATGGGGTTCTGTAATGGGGGAGTTTTTGTGTGTGTGGTTGATGATCTGATTTTACATAATCAAAAGGAATTTTTAATATTTGCAAGGAATTTGAATAACAACAATAATATAGCAATAATAATGAAGGGTAGGACACTGAAGTTCTTATATTCTACTCTCCTTTTTTGACAATAAATAAAATAAATAAAGAAAAGAAGCTGTGAATGTTTCTGTTCTGCTGGGTGCCAATCCATATTCTGCTCTAAATAAATGAAGACAGTATTATAGACTTTAAAGGTAGTTAATTTTATAAATGGCATACTAAATAAACTGATGTGTGCCATTACTATATGACTTCAACCCAACAGTGATTTATGTTTTTTTTCTTCTGCAGAGA
>NW_010260921.1:9412-19626 GCF_000690775.1 Eurypyga helias
AACCAGATGACAAATCTGGAATGTATTTCCCATCAATGTCATGTGGCTTTGTGAATTCCTTGCTGATTTCTTTCACGGTTTTGTAGCTGATTCCACTTTTGGTAATAGTTACTGAAATTTGTGTAGGGCTAGTTAGAGAGCAAGCTTTTGGACAGTCATTTTTGATCGCATTTCATTTGAATTGCCATTGGCTCCAAAGACACCAATTTGTGTATCAGAGATCCTGCATATTGCTTGAAAGACATTTTAAAATTTATTCACTTTCAAATGCTAATATTCTACCACATGTAGAAATAAAGTACACCTCATAAACGTTTGGTATGATGTTTTTGGTAGAAGTGCTTCCTCATGCTTTAGGCAACTTTCCTATGTTATAATCACAGAAGCATATGCTTCAAAGGTACATATACAGATGTAACATGCCAACCTGATATATTTTTAATTCAGAGGTTAACAATGTTCTTACCTAGAATAGGTTTTTTTTACAGTAGAAATTCTTCATATTCAGTACAAGTAGACTACGCATAGAATAGAGAGATGTCCTTATCTTCTCATATATCTGCTCCCTGTTTTTTTCTGGAGCTGGGTAAATACTAGATATCTGAGGTCACCAGTGAGATTAAAATAACTGGAAAAATAAATAGTTCATTAAAAAATAAATATATAAAGACTGGTTTAAAAATAAGCAAAACGTAAAGTGTCTATATTTGACCATAAAAGATCTCAGGCCTGAGATTCCTTCTCTCTCATTTGAAAGAAAGAGAAAAGCATTCTCTTCCATTATTTAAAATGCTCTGAGATATGCATGCCAAAGAATGATTGATAGGAAGCAATAAAGCAGGGACTTTAACTTTCATCATGTATATTATAAATAAATAGAATTAACCGTGCAAGAATCTATTAAAGTCTATCCTGGATCTGTGTAACTGTCTAATAAAACCTAACATGCTATCAAAAAGTCCTTGTGCTCTGGAATATAAAATAAAAAATAAATGCATCAACTTCTTGGTTGCTTCATCTTTCTATAGGCCTTAAGGAAAAATCCTGCTTTACCATTTCCTAAATATCTAAATCTTAACTCACTAAAAGTCTTATTTCTGCCTACACTTTTCCAAATCAGAGTTCCTGTGCAGTTTGAGCAGTTTCCAAAGTGTGCTGGGTTCAGCCAGGAAATGGTTAAATCTCTTTACTGTGGCTGCTAGGAAGCTGTTCCTGGATGCAGGAAGCAGCACTGATAATTTCTTAGCTGGTACTGGGGAATGTCTGCACCAGTTTCAAAGTCTTTTCTCCGCTTCTGATACTGCAGCTGCGGTCCCAGCTCTCGCGGTCTCGCTACAGAGAGTGCTGGGACATAGAGTTCAGGCCCCTGACACAAACTGGCCAAAGAGGTATTTCATGCCATAGTACGTCATGCGGGGGGCAGAGGCGAGGAGGGGGTCCGGTCGCCATTACTCTCCCTCCATTACTCTCTCTGGTTCCCTCCCGTACGCCTGCTAATCCTCACCCTGACTCCTGCGTTAGCTGCTTCGCTAACTCCTGTGCTGGCTGGTTTGTGAGGGAGTTGGTGGGTTTGTTTAGCTTTCCCGGGCTGCTATCGCTGATAGGGTTCGCTCGGAATCTGCCGCGGCAGCGCTCGGGCTCCGGCCCTCGGGCTGCGGCCCTCGGCCTGGGATCACTCTCCGGCTGCGGCTCTCGGGCTCTCTGGGTCTGACTCCCACTGCTCAGCACCTGTTGTGCATTGGTCAGTGGGTGGGGAGGAATTGTATCATATTGTAACATATGCTTTATTTTTCTATTGTTTTAATAATTTATTATTAGTAGTATTTGTATATATGAATTTAGATTTAATTAGTAAATAGTTCTTATCTCAATTTTACGAGCTTCCTTATTTCTTTTTCCTCCAATTTATCCCCTCCACTGGAGGAGGGGAGGGGGATTTGTGAGAGCGGCTTCGTGGTATTTTGCTAGCCAGAGGTAAACCACGACACAAAGATAGAGAACTGTAAGGTTTCTAGGAAGGAAAAGTAAGCAAATAAACTAGAAGAATCCATTCTTTATTGTCTTAATCAATAGGGAGGTGATATGAGCTCATTACTGTAACTATCCTCAGACCACAGTGCTCATGCACATACTCCTGTTTTATCTGAGCAAGTAACAAGTTCTAGACTGTCATAAAATTACAGGTTTCTTTTATTGTCCAGTAAAGTTTTACAGCTTTTTTTATTCAGTACTCCACAGTGATTCCCTTGTTCATTTCAATTCTATGCTCTGTTCAAGACCCCTCTGTCATTTTAATTTCTCATGCTCTTTTTAGGTAAATTCAGAAGTATTAAAATACTTCTGAATTATTAATGCTCACTACATTTTCAATGTTCACCTTGATCCTGCAATCTTGGCAAGTTTCTCTTTCATTCACTGATTTATTTCAAGTATTTCTTCTATACATGTTTTCTCTTAACAAAAGCCACCCCATTGAGTAACCAAATCAATTAAAAAAAGACACAATATTGTTTTATTTGAAAATAAAATAATATGATACATAACTACTCTTACAGAGTCAATGCTATAACTTTTTTTTCTGAAGAATTATAAGGTTACAGGCAAAGAAACAGTGGCTTTCAGGAGTGGATCCCCCATAACAAAATCAATATATTTTTCCTAAAAAGCAGAAAGATCCTTAATACTTTTCACATTAAAAAAATGAACCCCACAATTGAATCATTGTTCTCCTAAAATGGCTTTAAATTAAAGAATTAAATTGTGGATTATATGACTGTAATCTGGTTTTATTTTAAATCACTTTAATTAGATTTTTTACAAAAAGTAATGCAAATTACATGCTGAATGAGTACATACCTGCATTTTTGCACTAATCACATACTGGAAAGTACAAAAATGATTAGTTTTGCACCCTGAGAGCAACATTTAGTTAATTAATATACTGAAAGTATTACTTGTGAATAAATGAATTTATTCTATTGAAGATAACTTAATTTCTTCCAAGTTGATTGTTAAAAAAAAATAATTTTTTACTTTGTCAATAGAAAATTTAAATATTAATAAATTCCGACTTGACTGCCTTATCATGAGAACCATAAGCTATTAAGAGGATTGTTAAGGAATAAGACTGTGGCAGGGTCAATCCTTTCTCAGTAAAAAACTGTCACAATATCAAATTTGCATTCTCAGTGTAAGGTAGAATGAAGAGTCAGTATTTTTTTATTAGGCCAACTCTTGTATTTGGGGAAAAAATATTCAGGCTTACAAGACATTCTTTAAACATGTACCATATGCTCAACTGTATAATAACTGCTGACCTTATTTTTTATGACTATGTGTATTTAAGCATCTCCAGGAATAAATCAGGCCAGTTTAAATTTTGTGCTCAGCATGGGGGAATGTTCAAGTATACCTACAGGTGTCCACTGACTACTTACAGAACCTATGCACCTTCTTCAGAGGGTTGCTTCATCACAAGTTAAAGATGTAGATACAAGTTTGGTAGCTAAGTTGGCTAAAATAGTTCCAACTTTATAGTTTTATGTCTTTGGAAGTACAATTTCTACAGCAACTGTAGGTTGATGCACTGATTTTAAGATTTGGGAAAATATAAAATATAATTATTATAGCTGTGTGATTAGAGCAATGTGGAGCTTGGGACCATGACTGAAAAGGAATTAGATTTAAGTTAAGATGTCTGAAGTCCATCAATAGACTGTGGACAGTTACATTGGGGTTGCTATGCAGAAAATTATATGCAGAATGTGAAATTCCCAAATATAACATTCTGAGACAGAAAGTCTGTGTTGAACATATGGCTCCTATGATTAAAGTTTCACTGCATTTTTAGTGCTTAGATTACATTCTCAGTCCACTGGGTCCAGCTGGGATGGAGTTAATTTTTTTTCATAGCAGCCCGTATGTTTCTGTGTTTTGTATTTGCAACAAAAACAGTCTTGATAGCTCACCAATGGTTCAGGAATTGCTGAACATTGTTGGCACTATCCAGGTCTTCTCACTCTGCTACGCTCCGATGAGTAGACCCGGGGGGGCAGAAGAAGTTGGGAGAGGACACAATGGACACATACTCCATACTGTATGATGTCTTACTCAACAATAAATTGTCCAGGAAAGGATGAGTAAGGTGGGAAAGTCATGGCTGTGGCATTTGTCTTCCCAAATAACAGTTGCACATGGCTGGACTGGCTTTCCAGGGAATGTCTGGATATTTGCTTGCAGAAGAGAAGTAGTAAATGAACTTTTTGTTTTGCTTTGCCTGTGAATGCATCTTTGATTCTATTTTTAAACTCTCTCAGTCTCAATTTCTTTGCCCTATCAATTATTTCACCAATCCTTCTGAGAGAGAGTAAGTCAAGGGATGGGGGCATAGCTGCCAGCTGAGATCAATGCATCATAGTACTTGCTTAAAAGGTACAGGGCAGATGAAGTAAAAGAATTCATGAAATAATGTCTATTATTTAAAAAGAAAGTAGTATCTTAGATTCTGTGAACCTAGTTCTCTGTGTAATCAGTCACACTAGTGCTGTCTGATCTCCAGTATCCAATGTTTCATTTGATATCTACCATGATAACATGGAAAATATAATCTGGATGGCAAATCACTGTTAAGCCAATTGGTGTGGCTGAACAGAGGTGGATAGCTGTGCTCAGGTGAAGAGGTAATATTAGAGACAGCTTTTGTGTGAATCAGCTGTAAAAGCTGAGCTGGTACATTCCTGTGTGCCTGTAGAGAGTCAGGATCCATGCAGTGCCTGTCTTCCAGTTGTGGTACATAATGCAGTACCACTGGGGGGGGGGGTGGGGGTCGGAAATCCCACAAGCAAACAAACAAACCACAAACAAGCAAACAAAAAACCCACCAAAGAGTGTTTTTATTTTTTTTTTCCTCTTCTACACCTCAAAGAAAGAATATATAAGCATATATAAAATTGTGCACATTTCTTAGTGACCCCATATGAAAGTATCTAGAACTTAAAGCAGCTGAAAACATGAAAATAGATCTGGCATTTTATGGAAATTTTAAACCAGTTAGAGTTTCAGATTAGCAGCAATTTCTGTATTGCCTCAGAAGGAATCAAGCGTTTATATTCATAATAGGATATTATATTTTTTTTCCAGAAAAGCAGACTTCTCACTGGAAAAATAAAACAGAATGATTGCCTTTATGCATTTGCAGATCGTACTTTTGCAGCTCTTCAGGTGAGAAAGGATGGAAGCATGTTAATGTTTTGCCAAGGGTCAAGAAACTCATACCACTTGGGGAACAGAGCCTTTAATTGGTTTTGCATTTGCACTGTCTCAGACCTGAGTCTGTTGGATTATAGTGTAGACAGGATCTAGGAAGACATGCAATATTGTTGAAGATCCTCAAGGGATTTGCACCTTTTCATCAAAAAATATAGAGGAATAGAGTAATTAAATTTATTTTTATTTTAAAGAAAGTAAACCAGATAGAGGTTTTTGGTTTTTGTTTTTTTTTCCCTCCTCTATCTTTACCTTGGAAAGGCAGAAGACAGATAGGATAGGTCTTAATCAAGAAATCAGATCCTTAGGAAGATGCTTGACAGCTAGACAAATTTTTTCCTAGTGGAATGAGTGAGAATTCTGTTAAAAGGTGTTTTTATCCTAAAAAAAAACCCAATCATCGTATCTAATTAGGACATTATAAAAATCTTTGCTATAAATAAAACTTCACAAGAAGAGAAAAATGATATTGATAAAAAATTGAATACATAGAGTTTATTACATTTGATTTACTTCTAGAGTGATTTTTATTAATGCAGAAACTAAATTACTGCTAATAGTCCTGAATTATATTCCCCTCATTCCTATCTGAAATAGGCATAGAATGCTTTGCCTTTGTTGTCTTTCTGGCAGTATCTGAAAAATCATACTAGAATGACACAGAGATCTCATCAGAAAATTTGTAAAAATTCTTCTCTTGTTTGATCATGATTTCTTGTTATAGTCTTTCTATCTGTAATTTTCTACCTGTCAGGACATTTCTGTCAATTAATATGATGGAAAGTCTAATATTTGGTCACATAAAGCACTATGTATTCAAATAGAAAGACAAGGTAACAAGTTTAAATAAATGACGTGTGACATTATTGAGCAAAAAAGTTTTCTTACTGTATGTCACATGGAATTAATACTTTGTTTCAGTCTTTGTTAATGTTTTCCATCTTAAAAACAAAAAAAAAATATATTTGAAGGTGAAGATTTCAGGGTTTTTACTGGCTATTCAGAACAAAGTTTTGAACCTTTGTCTTCCATGTCTCATGTAAATTGTGCATTGCTAGAGTCCTTTCTGATGTCCATTAATACATAATTTAATAGAATTTTCTTGTTTTACAGTGACACTATCATATTCCTCTGTAACAAAGACAAGAAATGATAGATCTTTTAAAATGTAAAATAGACCTTGGATATAAAAGTTAATCTCTGTTCTTTCTGGTTCAAACATTATCACTGGCAATAAAGATTTCACATTTGGAACTGTAATAATTGTGTTGATGATAAATGAACCAAAAAAACAACCCAGCTCACATTCATTTATATATGGGTTTACACTGCCAGTGGAAGCAAAAAAAAAAAAAAAGTAATGAACATTTATTTTGCCATCACAGAAAGCATATGAGATTTAAATTTAGCAGAGTGTAGTAATGTCGGCTAGGAAGATTTCAATTCTACAAATATCCATAAGTGGTCTTTCAAATATAATCAAAAGGAAATTCCATTATGTGTTCAAAGTAAGACCAGAAGTGTGAAAAGTTGCAGGGTGAATCTCAAGGTCATACACTCTACCAATAAATAACTGGTCAGTTAAACTTTCACAAACCTAGTATAATTTTGTAATGCTACAGCTACATTTTATTTCATTCTGTTGGCAGTATGTCATATAAAGAAATATGAAGGTTATTTTAAGAGCCATCTCTTAACAAGATTCACAGTCTGATGAATCTTTCTGAACTACTTAGTGTTTTCATATACATGAAAACCAACATTAAATAAACTGGTTTTCTAGCTCTGAATACATTTCCATTCCTGTTTGATATAAACCTCACAACTTCTGATTGCATCTCCTAATTTCCTACAATACACATTAACTAAGAAATCACTGATTTCACTCAGAAACCTCAAAATATGTTCTCCCTCAAGTGCTGGAAGAAATTGTTACTTACCCTTCAAATACTTTATGACTACTCATTAATTTTCAAAAAGTTTCTCCTTTACAGGTGGAAACTAAGAAGAAACATAACCTTTATGAGATGTAAGACCTATTTTTCTTTCCCACAACCATTTTCTACTCTGAGATCACATATTAACAGACAATTTTTCCTAAATAAAGGTGTAAAAAGGGAAAAATAGGCTTAGACAATAGAATCTCTGACCTAGTTTTTGTTTCTTTTTTTTTCTTTCAGATGATAATGCAATATATAAAACTTTAAGACACCTCTCTTACAAGAGAAAAAAAAATCATCATCCTTAATTTTTATTACATAACTAACATTCTAAAGACAAACACATTTCTACTGAATGTCAATACATTCTTAGTGTGGTTTTCTTTTTAATGGAATGTTATCTATTAAAAAAAAAAAAGGGTTCTTTTCTCTTATGTTTAGTTAATTTCCCTAGAAAATATTTTCTTTTGGTCATTCATTTGTCACATTTCATTTTTGGGCCACTATATCATATTTTTCTTTGTCTCTTAAACTGAATTCATACTTCTTCATCTTTCAGATTATATGTGAAGACTACCACAATGACAATCAAACAAGATAAGTGCATCCTTCCTAGATGTTTTTTAGACCTTAATATTAATTCGATCTGTTCTTCAAATCTTTCCAACTTTTAAAAAATTTTAGTTTCTTTTTAGGAATACTGATCACACCATTTATTAATAGTCCCACCAACAATGCCTTCAAAGAGGATATCATTCTCATTCCCTTAACTAAACCTCCATATTAAATATCTCCAAATTTAGTTTTGTTTATTACGTACAAATATCATTAATATCTTTGATGGAGACATCGTAGAGGATTATTGTGTGTTCCACTTGTGTCGACACTTCTAGTGATACAAGATTAACTTAATCCACCAGGAAATACTTATAACCAAAGGAAGAAAGAAGTCATACCAAGAAATAAGTGATGCCTTAAAGGTTTAAGGAGCATACATAAATTGATAAAATAGTTAAAGAAAATTAACAAGTTATGACTCAGTGTAGTTTCCTTATGCTCATTTTTCCTCTAGAAATCTTACAGTTGGGAATTTTCATTTTAAACTTCTTCATCTTTTAAAAATTTTTTTTCATAATGTCAAGTATAATAATTATGTTTTAGCTTGTATCATCTTTGCAAAATATTTCTGATGGTTGAGCTGAATTTTTTTTTTTTTTTCATATAAACTAAACATTAATTTGAGTTTCTCTGGTTTGATACTGAGGCTGAAAGGAATTATCACTCAAGGTACACAAGCCTCTATTGTATTTCATAGGATGGACTCCTCATCCAAGCATCACATATAAATCACTGTGTGTTACATTCCACTTAAATTTTTAGGGCTTATTTTGAAAACCAAGGAGCTGTCATGCATAATGGAAGTATAGTCAATTATTTGACCTTAGACTAGATTAATTACGTAGCTAAAATACAAGACTTATGTAGTACTACAGCGATAAAAGTGAAGAGATTTATGAAAGAGAGGATAAAAAAAATAATTCTGCACTGCTTTGATGAATTGAACAAAATATCTTGATTTTCTAGGAAAGTGTAGGATTTTTTGTCATCATTCTGACAACTTGTGAGTGGTCATTAGTGTGTTGGGTGGGTGGTTTTTTTTTTCCCTTTCAAATACATTCTTCATGCTTCATTTATCTGTAATGTCTTCCTAAGATATTCTCTTCTCTTTCCTATTTCCATGTGACATATTGGACTAGTTGATAGTTAAGGTGAGTTGGAAAAGGTATTAAGATGCTGTTTCAGATTATCACTGTGAAATATAAGAAGAACTCTATCCACATTTCAGAAAAAAAAAATGCAAACACAGATGGAAAGTAATAACACTTTTTTTTTAAATTCTTCTCTATGAAATCCAAGTGAATACACCTTTTTTTTTTTTTTTTCCTTTACGATGAGATCTAGGGTATGTTTTTTTTTGTCTTGATGTTTCTTTGAAAACTATTTGTTAACACCTTTACAGCCATACTACAATGGCCTTTATAAATTAAAGATTTAAAGATTTTAAAAAGAAAAAAAGCTACCTGTGAAAAAGCATGAAATTTTTTTTAAGACACTGGGAGAATGACGATATTACACTTTGACTTCTGTGTAGCATATTATTTTAGTATGCTAAACCAGTTTGGGAATGTCCCAATTTATAGAGGACAGTTCCTTAATTACCTCTAAGTAGTCTATTAATGAAAAACATAAAAGTTCTTTCAATCTCATTAAAAGAACCTTTGTTAACTTTATATTATACTTTAATTACTCTTCAGAATACTTGATCTTTCAAAGGGAACTAAGCACTGAAGTTTTTAAAGAGGGCAATCACATCTTATCAGAATTCCTAGAAACTCTCAACAAAATACTAGGTAAAGGTAAAAAAGACAACATAATTTATGTAGACTTCCAAAATGATTTTGACCAAGTGCCACACATGAAAATATTAAAGAAAATTAATAATCATAGATGAAGGTTACAAAATTTTCTCACGTGTTAAAAACTATATAGACCACCTAAATCAAAAATAAATATAGATTATCAATTGTCAGTATAACAAAAGGTTAATACGAAAGTATTTTTGGATTATATACTGGTTTATTTTGCTGCATATTTTCATTAATGATCTAGAAATTAAATTAATGGTAAGACAATATAACTTCCAGAAAAAAAGTTTTTTAAATTGATCAATTCTATATAGCTTGAAAAAGTTCAAAATACAAAAAGAGGTATTACTTTAAAATATTTTGTTTTGAAGGAAATACTAGTATTGGTAACATATTTTCCAGGGTGTCTTATTGTTTATTAGATAATTTAATTGCTTATTTTGCGATGTATCTTCTCTGGTGTGATTGCTCTTTCAGGCTCAATGGAACTCTGATGTGATCATTCTTGGTATCTGGCTCTCAGTCTCTCTGGTTCTGACTCTCGCTACTCAGGAACTCTCTGTGTATCAGTTGGTGGGTGGTG
>NW_010260922.1:0-32002 GCF_000690775.1 Eurypyga helias
GGAGGGAGGGAGGGAGGGAGGATCCACATTGACAGTAAATAGCATATTGCTCTAGCAGTGGATCAAGTGAAAAAAACATGTTGGATCATTAAACCAAACTAAATGTGTCAGAATCAGGCTCTGACTGATTAGTTTGCCATAAGCAATGGCTGTTAACTTGAACAGGAATGACTAAACAATCTTTTTTTCCCTCTGAAAAATAAAAAAGACAGAAAACCAAATGTCTTCAACATCACTTTTTTAAAAGCACTATGAAAACTAGATTTTACTGGAACCCATGAAGTTTTTCAGACCTTGAGACAACATGAGGTTTCAACAGTCTAGTTAATACAATTTGGTTTTGCACAATGTCATTTGGACAACATCATTACAGAATGCTTCACAATTAATTACGTTCAAATAGCAGCTTCTATCCCCCACGGAGAATGGGATTAATTGGGTCACATGTAAATATGCATTTCATGGATCCTACTGAACACTTGCCCATCTCACCAATTTACCGTGTAATTTGATACAACTGGTGTACTATGCTCTGGAGATGGTCAGGGTGAGCACAGTTACCAATCAGGGTAGAAAAATATGAATACAACAGTGCTGGTATTCTCAGCCTTCATTATGCCTTGCTCTAACTGCCCAACCCTTTCATTCTCTTGCAGAAATACCAATTTATGTTTACTCATGCTAAAATACTCTCCTGTTGAAAATGAGGCTCAGAACTGATATGAACCATCGTGACAAACTCCTGGAAATGTGGCATCAGAAACTGTTCTCCTCCCAGGTGTCTTCACAACCCCATTGGAAAGAGGACCTGGCCATCACTGCAGTGAGAAACCCTGAGGCCAGGGCCTTACTGGCTCCTGAATGTGGGCAAGGAAAGAATAAAGGTAAGCTATCTACAGAGTAAGAAGAAAGGACACAGTTTTGGGCCAAAGTCATTTCCTTGACCCCTTGTGCAGCCTAAGCCTAAATCTTGGGACTGTGATGGCTTTTCACTCTCTGGAGTCTCGGGTGAGGGCAGTTTAGGTTAAACATACTTGTCTTACAGCACCTTTTCTTCATTTTTGATCATGAAACACATATTAGCCAAATTTTTCACTGTCTTTTTTCCATGAAATAAGGTGGGCCAGAACACACCCAGGAAAAGGATCACAGTTTTCTAAAATAAACTGGAAAACAAAAGTTTGTGTCTGTGGCAGGTGGTTCTTGACAAGCTACTTCTTGTTGCTTTAAAGCATCAAAAATAAGAACACTGTTTCCTGGCTCTTTCTAGCTTCCTCTGTCCTATTTTCAGTTTGTACTCTCCCCTAGGTATAATAAAAGATGAGACATTTGAACCCAGCTGGAGAGTACCTTTCATGAGCTGGAAAACTGCAGAGCTCATTTCTGGTGTATTTCCCACTCTTCATGAGTAACTACCAGGACAAACTCACTCGAGTGAAGTGCAAACTTCAGTCCCCAAGACTTGTCTGTTCAGAGCTGATCCTTTCAGCCACCACATGCTGGATAGGTACAAGAGAGGACTCCACGTTTCTAAGGCAAAGTAACACCACCGAGCAAGCAAAAAAAAAAAATTATCAGGTAATCCTTAAGGCCTTTCCAGTCCTACTTGTCCCAGGTGGTGCAGCATAGCACCATTTCGTTGTCCCAGATCTGAAATTTTGTAATATTGCTGTTCTATACTCCCTTTAAACTTAGGTTTACAATTCTTACATAGTGCTCATATCTTATTTAACACTAAGAAGCAATTTTCAAGTGTTTGCATGCTGGCCAACAGGAGTCATGACATGGTGTCATGTTCTACTTTGTGCATTGGTGCTCTGCCTGGTCCCTATAGTTTGATTATCTCTCCTGTGCTCCCATAGATTACTCCGTGTTCATCATTCTGCAGCCTTGCCAGCTCCTTATCTGTTCTCCACTTCTCTGGTTTCCAACATCTCTAGACTAGGCATTTTTTTCCCTGTCCTTTTTTTTTTTTCCACAACTGTAAATTTTGTTTTCCTGATTTTGTTCTCCTGGCTTTGCCTCAGTATCTGGTACTTGGATTCCATTACTTCAGCTTGCACACTTTTATTCTACCAGCTATAACTCATGCTTAGATAGTTGGGATTTGTTATTTGGAGGTTTTTCTCAGGGACTGGTATTACATGTTCCATAAATTAGTCTGCCTTTGATTACAGAATGTTTAATGTGCCTGAATTTTTTTTTTTTTTGGTTTTCAGAGTTCTATTGCTTGAAATTTAACTATATTTTTTTTCTTTTCAGTTTCTTGTTTTCGGGTGAAAAATCAACCCCCCATATAGACCATCATCTTATTGTGTCTGACGCTGTAAAACACATGAAACCCAGATACTTGTTTTGCGTTTTTTACCTTCCCTCCTCCAATAATGGAGGGAAAAGCTTACATTTCACTTTTCATGACAGTTTTAAACAGGCCCTTATAATTAAAAAAAAAAACCAGTTTCTCTCTTCCACTTTCTTTGTCTGTGTTTAGCTTTTCACTGAAAAATCAACATTTCCAGTAAGCTTAGTCTGTTCACCTCTACAGACTCTATTTACTAAATTTTTTTTGATCCATTGCTTGGATACCACTCTGTAGCCAAACTGCTTCTTTTCCTACATGTTGCTCTTTCTCTGGGGCCTCCTCTCTCTCTTTAGACTTGTGCCTAGAGCTAGACTAAGGGTTTATATCAAGATGTTTTTTCTAGTTTGAGACAATGTCTTTGTTTAAATATGTAAACTCACTGTAGTAAGTCAATTTAATAAACAATAAAGATATTTTCACTGATGTTAACTAGGGCCATTCCTACCCTATTCATGCTCAAGAAAAAATAGTCACGGATGTTGAGATGAAGTCACAAGGTTACATGGCAACATGTTGAAATGCATTGTGTCTATTATTGAACTGGTTCCCTGCAGTCATATGCAAGACTATAACTTCAAGCTAAATGATCATTTTGGTGTATTTATCTTCTACTGGATTTTTTTTCTGCACAGTTACATTAAAGTGCTAATGCAATTGCCCTGGAGAAACAAAAGTAGCCACAATATCTTAAGGGTGATTATCTACAGCAGAAGCTATGTGCTTTTTAATCTGTTAAGTAAGCAAGATGCAAGGGAGAAAGCCATTCAGACTCAGATTCCTATTTTTTCACAATGAAACTCGTGTGCCTGAGCTCGCTTGGTGAGTACCAAAAATAGCTCAGCAAAAAGGGCTTTCCTTGAGCATTTCCATTATTCACATGATGCGGCACCTTACATAACGCAAAGCAAGCGCATCATCCCGCCAAGTGTGGTGCACACGGATGCTAGCAGGCGAAAATTTCCACCAGAGACAGTAGAACCAAGTGTTTTAAAGGCAAAGACAGGCTGAATGCACTGATTTTTCTTTTTCTTTTCTTTTTTTCTTTTTTTTTTTCCAGTGGGCAAGTCTAGAAAATCTTAGAAAATTGTTCTGGGGGTCTGATGAAGGGATTTCAATATGATTAAAAAGGCCTTAAAAATTGGTGTTACTCATTGTATACCTCTTTTCCTTTTTAAAGATGGAAATACTGTATTATCTTGACAGTCACAGTGATTTTTTGGGTGCAGTTGGGATACCCATCTTGCCACTGGCAGCTCCATCCAGAGACCAGCAGTTCTCTGAAGCACACAACTGGATGCTGCCGTTTTTGCTTAGTGGAGTTATCCTTTGCTGCTGTAATCACTTAGTCTCAGTCCCAGCTCTTTCATTTGAAAACACCATTTGTGCCTCCCTTTGCTAATCTGCATGCATGTGAACCCCCTTGGCTGCAGCATTGTTATTTGTTCTGCTCTGTGTTTCCTGCACATGGGATTAAAGTCTGTCACAGCCTCCAGCTGCACAGGTTTTTGTTCAAGCTATAAAGCACTGTTTTTAACACTAACCATCCCAAACTTAACCCCTATTCTTGGTCACAGTGGTAACCTTCACACATATAATTTAGGAAGTAATCTCTGATATGATGATATGAATACTAGTGCACCGTGACTCATTTTGACTACTGATCATATAGCATAATAATTACTGTTTTCAAAAAGGGATGATTGAACCTGTGTAAACAGGGTTCTGCTTCCCTGGAAACCCATAATTTTGAAAAATAAACAAATCTTGTCTTATTATTACAAGTCATATTTTAAAACTAAGTTATTTTATTTTTGGTGGCCTGGCACTATGCAAATTTATATTTTAGTATAATGAAACTACTACATTCTCAGTACCATCAAATTCATGACTTCTTCAGTCTGTACACTCTCTATGCAAAATGTAATAACATACTTTGATAAGTACAATAAATACGTATGTACACAATAAATTGACAACCATTTCAGCAGTGGAGTATTGCTACTGATGGGTGTATTTCACTGTGAGCAGGAAGACTAGATGAATCTTTAGGACAAGAATTAAATGCTTCCTCCAACAGAAACTGCATGGGGAAGGTAGACAGGTTGAAGCACTGATTACCTGAAGATACAGGCTTTATTCTGTATGGAAGACGGCAACAGGTCCTGATAGTGCAATTTTTTCTAATGCAATGGCAGGTCAATTATTCAGCTGTAAATAGAATTTCTGAACCATCAACAATACAACCCAGAATTTCCTAGAGAAGCATTAACTAGTCTGATCTTTGACTTAAAAGATCTGGTGGTCCCTTAAGGTGTGCTGTACTTTCATGCAATACTTTGAGGGTTGCAGTGCTAAGAACACCAAGACCCAGCAGAAGCAACAGCGAAAGTAGCGATAAAGCTTTACAAAACTGAGAACAGTATTTTTCTTGTTTTGTAGATCTAGCTGCTAAATCTAGAAATCCTGGTCAGGTGTGATTTAGGGCGTATTTTTTCTCTCACAGATTAGCACTGAACCATGTAGTATAAATATTCAACCACCTCTCTTTTACACTGTCTTCTCTTGACTATGACTTTTAGATTTGCATTCATCATAAACCCGTGGTTCAGTGACCAATCCGTCAGCAAGTCAAGCTTGTGAGGCTTCTTGTGGCACCACAGGCTATGTTGCTATATTCTCCTCTGCACATAAATTTCCTCATCTTGAGCAGAAAAGTACCAAGATGCGGCTATGGTACCACTGATCCAGAAACCTCTGCCTTGGTATGTCTCTTCTGCTCACCTCGCAAATGCTCATTGCTTTTGTGGTGGGAGTTGTCCAGGGGAAATCAATACCAGTGCAGCTACAGCTTTAGAGCTCTGCAGCAAACAGCAAAAGTACTGCAATGACATGGCCCCTCTGTGTATCGCCCTGGATGTAATAGACAATATTCAAAAGTAGAAAAGAGGTTTCTGCAAGGTTTCCTTAGGGAGAGGGTAACCTGGCCTTACATGTACCTTAGCTGGACCTCTAGTACCTTGTGACTAGGTAGACACTCAGCACTGAGTACTTACTTGGACTGGTTTTGTAGTTGTATGGCATCAGCCTTCCAGTGGCAGCATGGTAATATTGGTCATACCTTCTAGATAGACCCTGATTTTTTTTCTTTTTATGTTCAATTTTGTATATGTGTAAATATGATTATTTCTACAGCAGAAAGTATCCAGAAATGAAGGCTCTCTTCTGTTGCTTGATACTGTAGCTCTGAAAGTGAACAATTTATTGCCATGCAAACCCTCTATCCTAATTTTGCTGTCTAACATGAACTGGGGGTTTTGCTTTGATTTTGAAAGCTACTAATTCCCTTTACAGTGTACAAAATCCACTGAAATCATCTGCATCTTATAATCACATAACTTTACAGAGCTTGATCAAAGTCAGAGGTCCATTACAGCTCAAAAGCTGCTCAGGCAATGTTTTTGTTCTGGGAAATCAGGTTCTGAAAGATTTAAATCCTAGTCCCATTTTATTTAAATGAATACATTTCATTTCTCAGCCATCAGTACCAAGCAGTGAGCTGCAAACTAAGCTCATTTCTCTCTATATCACTGATTTTATTACCTCCACAACTCACCCGTAATCTGGGTCTATCAGCTGCCATCATATTGCTTCTCATCTGCTATACATTACACTGTAAAAGATTCCAGGCTCATGGCTTTTCTCCAAACAAATAAAAATAAACCAATGAAATACTTTTTTTCATTCATAGCTATTCATACTCCACTAAGCAGGGCTCAGGACATCATGAAAAGCAACACTGCAGGTTGAAGGTTCAGGAATAAATACCATACCAATAAAAATGCATTTCATTGTACCTACCAAAATTTGTTGGAATGCGCTCATCTGAAAGATGACACCATGTGTGGTTTACTGTCTCGAGGCATTTCCTATGTTCCTCTTTCTCCCCACCCACCTCCACCCCACCCCTCCCCCGGCATTTACCCTGCATTTATACAGGACCAGGCTACACATGCACTTTCCTGGGGAGGTTTGGATGGGGGTGTTGCACAAGCCAACCATGGAGAAAAGCAAGCATGAGGGTGGGCCACAAGAATGTACAACATGAAACTGCTGTTCATGCTGGGGACAGTACAGTGTATTTTGTGGGGACATTTAGCAAAGAGAATACAAGAGACTACTAGTGATGCCATCAAAATCATCCATTTTGCTGATTTATGACATCGCTTCATGTACTAAAACTCTCTCTTGCTTTCTCTTTCTTACTACAGTTTTACCCTCAAACTTGAATTGCCGATCTGATTCACTGTCCCGTAAGCTGATGACTCTTTGCTTCGCAAGCCATTCATGCGCCGCACGGACTCGACGCTTTCATTCCCAACAGTCATAGTCTGTGCCTGTCCCCACAGTGTCAGCATAGATAGCAGCAGCAACAATGAGAATAGCACAGCGGTAACACGACGACACACACACACAACACGCAAAGAGAAGAATGGGTCAGTTAGAGAAGACCTTCATGCAAAACAACGTGAATCACTTTCAAGGCAAAATAAATTGAGAAAATTGTGAGAGACATACTCAAGTAAAGAGATGCAGAAAACACCTTCTCAAGAGATGGCCAGAGCAACATTATTCCCTATTTTGAAATTTGTGCAACCAGATTCACAATAAAAAGTGAAAGCAAGCCTGTGCAAATGGAGAGGTGTCACTTACTCCAGCAAAATATTTCCTTGTATTTAATTAGACCATTCCCCATTTTGCAAAGAATCCATGACTGGCTTAGGATAAATACAGGTCCTCTGGTGATTTGGTTTTCAACAACTTTCTTTTAATAGACACCAGTATAATCATTCCCATGGCAGATGAATGAACACTCCCATGGATCAAAACCTCCTAAGTTTGAGTGATACTGATGGATCCTGTTACATTCCAATGGTGGCTTATTGCCTACTTGTTCATCTCTAAAAGAGACTTTGTATCCAAACCTGAGATTACAGACACCATAGGGCAGTTTCTGCTACTGCCATGCTGGTTTTGGAAACAAAGGCTTCCAGTGGCAGTGCCTCTGGCATGTGTGCCTGAAGACAGGCAAGCATTTCTGCCCTCTCCTGTAATCTAATCTTAATGGGAATCTCAATTCACCTGACAACAATATTAAACCAGAGAACAGCCCTGGATTCCTTCCCAGAGTATCCATCAAGTATTACATTGTCTACAGAACATTCATTAGTCAGACTTGTCAAAACACAAATGCCCTGTGCCGCTGTTGTCATCCCTCTTGTAAAGGAAACCATTATTTGTGGCTTGAAGCACGCTCACAGCTCAAGCAAATATTTACTGCACATAGCAAATGCGTATGTACAGTGTAAACCTAAATGTTTCTACTGAGACTGAAAACCAGTGACATAGCTACAGAAAGGATGAAGACTTTATAGTTTTGGTAATAATCATAACGGATCTAAAATTCAATTTAATGTCTATTCTTGTCTTTTCATTTACCAAAGCAAAAATCAGAAAATATGGACAGACTTCCTAAAAATATTTCTAGACTGACATCTAGGTTAAAAACAAACCCCTATTCTACATTTCAGTCACTACTATAAAATGGTGTGATAATGATATTCACAAATAAGGCCTTTGTTAATAATTTGACGTTAGCATCAGTAACAAACTGTGAAATGGTAGATTGTAGAGAGGAAATTTTCCTAATCCTTCTCTTTTTTTAAAATGACCATGTTTACTGGTTTCAGCTGGGAAAGATATCAGTTGCTGGTAATTTAGAAGTGAGGGTAGAACTGCTGATCACACTGCAATGGGCTTCCCTAAGGAATCTCCCTTTTCTCATGACTAGCTAGGGTAGCACTGGAAAAGACGGGTCTCAAGCATGTACTGATGTCAGCATATTGGGATGATGTCAAGGAAATAACATGGGTACTCTATCTATGTCATTGCTTCCAACTGTTCCTTATTTGCTGGTGGGTGCCACACAGTAACACAGTATTTGTAAAGGTACCTCAGCAATTGCAAGAAGAAATTGCAAGAATTCTTGGAATCAGTGACCAATCCATTGACATTTATCAATAACTTCATAAACTGCAAATAAACCCAGCAGCCAGTTTTCAGCTCTTTATCAAGGAGTAAATCACTCAAATGGTAACTTTAGAAAGAGACTGTCCTGTAGGGGCAAGAACAACTGAGGTGAGAGACCAACTGTACAGCAGCATGCTGTCAGGGCAGACAGACTCTGTCACCCTAAGTAAAGATCAGCTGTACCTTGTTTTGTCGTCTTTGCCTTCTTCGAAGCCTCAGAAACTCCTTGTGTTGCCGTGAAACAAAGTTGACTGCTGCATATTCCAGTAATGCAGCAAAGACAAAGAGAAGGCACACGGCCATCCAGATGTCGATAGCTTTTACATAGGAAACCTAGAAAGAAATAGGAAACAGCATGTTATATTTCAAGCTTCTTCATTAGCTGAAGATATTGATGTGAAAAAAAAAATAAACACATTTTTGCACAGCATGAGTTGCAGTTGTTCAATGAGGTGGGTTTTTCTTGTTTTGTGATTTGGTTTGTTGGTTTATTTTCTTATAACAAAGAAATAATCCAACCACTAATGGAAATGCATATTCACAAAGAATACTCAAATTATGAGCTACTGCTTTTAGGAAAAAATTGGGATTAATCTAACAAAATACAAGTTCTCTTATAGCCACAATCTCATCATATAAAAATAATATGAATGCAGGGGATAATACAAGACCTAAACTATAGAAAGTTCATAGTTATCACCTTTTTAATCTTTTATGAACAAGTTACCGTATTGATTAATTAACTATATTTGGTATCCATAACCTCAAAGAAAACTCAGGGTACTGTATCATGTTGGTTGATAAGACTTTATTAATGTATGTGTTATTAAATATTCAATCCTAGTTTCTTGACCTTTATCTAACAACACTGTAGGAAAAATAAATCTTCATAAATATTATCTACTACAGATACTCAAATACCAGATGCCTAGTAAAAGCCTATTCTGATTTGAATTGACTGGTCCACAATAAAATCAGATATATTACAGCACTACAATGTCAAAAGATTTTATCATATTGCTCACACAAGGCTAAGCAGTAGACAACTAATGAGCTACACACTATGCATATCAAAGGTACATTGTCCTCCATAGCTGTATTTGGTCTCTGCCTTTCTTTATGGTCTTGCAGTTTTTAAGCACAGAACTTATGATTAGGCAACAGCAGGTTGTCTCTTTTGTTTATGAGATTTTACATCCAGGGTGAAATTAAAATCATCAGGCTTTCAATGTCTACTATGTATATGTGAGCTAGCTGCCTAAACTACTTTGATTTAAATAAATCAAGGAACGAAGAAGAACAAGCAATTCTAGGATGCAATGCTAGAATCTGATCTGGTTTAGATGTCTTCTCTTGGCTGGCATTTATAATACCCAATTAGTGCTTTGTCATCTTCATGTCTGTGAAGTGGCTCTTAGAACCACTGTCTAAGCATAGGCATATGGGGCATTACTCAGTTGTCTAAATAAACATCACATACAGCACCATTAGGTACCTAGCCTCTGTTTGCTAATCCAGCAGAGCACAAATCTCAAGTATCATACTAACCAGCCCTCTGGAGATGTCTCAGATACCCAAGGTCACCTCAAATGGCACCACTATACAACTGAATCAAGATAAGCAAAATAGATCATACCCAAACCCTGAAAAATTATAGCCAAAGGTATTAAACACCTGAATAATACCCTGCAGGCCAAACATTTCAATGCAGTCAGAACACGCAGTGGTCTCAAAAGAGAGCAGAAAAGGATGTGTTGTGCATCCAGCAGTCTAATGTGTAGGAGATCCAATCTCCACCTTGGAAAATTCCACCTCTACCCTTTGCACACACTATTAAGAATTACGTTGCTCTCATGGTCATAGCTACTATTTCATTATGAAAGGAAACACACTTATTTCAGTAGATTTTACTCCTATTTACAACTTGCTGGAAGAACATAACTTTTGACAGTCTGTAGAATGTCTTTTGTTAACGTCAAACAGAATACACTGATCTGTGTGCTGCAGCAAGCAATGTGAGCAGAGGAACTGGCATTTAAAAGCATGTCAGAAAGGATACAGAGCTCCATCCTGCAGATCCTGACCACTGAGCAGGACACTTTAGAGGAGCCAAGTACTGTTACTCAGTCTGCAACACGGGAACATTCATTATCAGAAGTTATAGTGTAGCTCCACACTGCAATGCCCACAATACAACACGCATAGGCTGCCATGGAAGAGGAGGCTTTAGCAGGCTGAGGTGACACTATGAATCTGTGCCTTTCAATTAGATACACAGCAGGTCAGCATTTCTCTCTCCCACACATAAAAAAGATCTTACACGTTACATCTTTACTGAGCAGCTGTGAAACCCAGTGAAAGCTCAATGATGTCCCAGACACTCTGTGCCACAGGCTGAGGCACAGTAGGAATCAAGTTACTGTAATTTCTGTAAAATGCAGCTGAGTTTAGATTGTTTGTTACCTTCCTTGAAGGGGTAGCTTGTTTTCCTTTACAAATGCCCTTAGGAGACGCATTAGACATGCATAAACAGCTGGACTGTGCTGCCAGAGACAGCACAATGCAGGGAGCTGAAGCCACAAGAATCAGCGTTTCTGACTGTGCAAATCCTGTCCTAGTGGGCTTAAAGCAGGGACGGCAAAATAATAAAGAAAGCCCTGAGTTAGCCTTCCTGCCACTTACACAGCGCTGCCATAAATGGCATCCACACAATTGCTGAGCCAGCTGGATTTTTTTAACTCCAGCCTGCTGGGCTAGAATCAGAGGATTACAACATACTTGGCAGGTACATAGCTTGTTTTATTGTTTAGCCATTGCCATACCATGGCATAGCTTTAAATGAAAAAAACAGAAACCAATTTCTCCCAACAACAAATTAAATATAAATAAATGGAAAAGTCCTGCCATGACTGAAAGCTGAACCCTTGTTTTCAAATCACTTTATGTAATTTTGTTTGTGCATCCCCAGTATGTACAGAATTACACTGCTAGAAGACTAAAAGCCCAAGCAATTTTCTGAAGCCAGACTTTTTTCTAACACCTCTATGCATGGAAAATTATGTGGATCTATTATACCAAGCCTAGGAGGGCCTCACCTGACGCACATTTCCAAAGAAGTACTAAAGTGAGTTCCCAGACCAACACTTTGGTATCTAAAGCATGCCCAATACAAAGTTTCAGTGGATTTTATGGTCTTTGCTTTATCTGGCTTTAACTTGTGTCTTCCTTCAACTCAGAAATGGCCACATCTACCAGATCATAGGCTGATCTGAACTGGACCTCTCCCAACCACCCCTATTGTAGCTGTTAAGCTTTATATGAAAACACTTAAAAATACACTGGCCTGGGGACTAGGAAAGGAGTCTCCCCTTCCTAGATGTAAATCTTAAGCAGTGGAATATGAAGTCATTCTCTGTCTCTGTGTTCCAAACACATGCAGGGATTGAGAAGGCTCTATCACAGAGTATTTCATGGTGCTTGAAAAATTTCCTCAGTGAGATGAGTGCAGAAAGGATGTGAATATTGTGGAAGGTGTCCCTGCCCATGGCAAGGGGGGTTGGAACTAGATGAACTTCCCAAGGTCCCTTCCCAACACAAACTGTTAGGTGATTCTATGAATTTGATCTGCACATTCCAGGTGAGTGAGATAACCACTTGCCTACCAGATGCTGTAGTTTCTTACTGCAGTGTCTCACATATCAGTGAAATGTCTTTTCCTAGGAGCAACTCAGTCATTTCCCACTTACCTCCACAGGAAACTCTCCACTCCACAGGCTCTAGTGTGCATCTCATTCCTAGGTGCTTATTTTTAATTTGCCCTGTACAAGGAACCTTTCACTTCTAATTTGCAGTTTAAAATATTTCCGAGGGACATGATCATAGGAGCTCGGATCTGCAAAACTGAGTACTTTGTGATATCATAGGCGTATCCATTGCTTTGGGAGGTTCTTACTCCTAAACTCCCAAAACAGTGTTACCAGCTGTTTTTTTCCCAGATCATGGTATGACATGAAGACTCGTACGCTTGATCAACTAAAAGGTTTACATTACCAGCTTTGGTAAGGACTCATCCAACAATTCTGTATCTCCAGCTTCCTTAACTGCCATGTCCATGTTCTGTGCTCCATAGTCATTATTGTGTACATGTAGGGCAGTATAGAACCTGATTTTTTTTTTTTTTTTTTTTTGAGAAGGTTTGGTCTCACCTAACTTAAAACATTTTATGAAACATTAATTTAATGGTAAGAAATAAACATTTTTAGGACAAAATTCATCTAGGTAGTAGGTAGATAACTGTACTATAGTCAAACTGTACCCTTAAGATGTCAGTTTCTCATTTTTGACAATGACTGGAATTTTGGGTGGCTATTTCAGATATATGTGTGCTTGATACAGGCCTACATTGGTTAGATAAAGCCTGTGAACCATCTCTATTAGCTAGTGTCTTCACATAATGCTGAACAAAATAGAGCAGAATAATAAAGTTACCCAGACAAACCTATGTGATAGAGAGTGTTACCTGAGCATTTGCCACCTTTCCTATAATTTCACTTGCAGGACAGAATGCAAGGTGTGCAATTACACTAAAATTTAGAGTAAACTTTATCAAGCTACCAAGTGTTAAATGAAAAAATAATGGTGATTAGCGTCTTTCCAAAGGTAGACCTTGTAAAACTTTCTCTGAAAAGCCTGTGACCCCGACAGCACACTGGCATCATTTACTTTGTGGTACTTCTGGAAGTGGGTGTTTGTAAACTCTGTCTCATTCAGCACTATCATGTTCAGAAAACATATTAAGATTTTGTTGCCCTTTTCTTTCTTTAAATAGCTGCTCCACTTTTTACTGGATGTAACACAGCTTCCTCTCTAATGTGGTTGGTAGGGAGGGGATTTAATGGCTCCCACCAATAAAACCATAAATTACATAAATTATTCAGATGCTCTGTAAATGTTTTAGGGCCAGCCAATGAGGGAAATTTTTCAGAGTGAGAGCTGTCTGCACCATGAGCCAAGTATGATAAGGCTAAGCATAGTAAATATGACAAAGCAATTCCTTTACCTTCACAATTTTCCTCATTTGCTATTTGGCCATGCCCACTATGTAAATAACAGACCAGTTTCTCCTATATATAGCACTCTGGAGGATTAATGACCCCAGAAAAGTTCCTGGAAATGAAAGTCCAAGGAGGATTACACTGTTCATGAAGGCCTTGAAAAGATTATACCTTCCACTTTTCCAGTTCTTTTTCTTATAGCACTGTGACTCTCTCACAGCTTCTGGGTACCTTTCAGCATATCACCACGTGTCACCACCAGAAAGAAGCATACTTTTGTGGAGAGAAGCTGAGGGGAAACGCGGTCATGGGTCCTGCAGCTGAGCAGCTGTCATTTGTTGACATTTGCGAATCAACCCAAATGTGAGCTCTATTTCTGCTACACAGCCAACCTCATGAGACTCCAGACAACTGCTTTAACTCTCTGATTGAGTTGAACAGGTGTAAAATGGAAATCAAGACACATCCATTCTCTCCCAGAGTTCTGCATTGTGAAAATGACTTCAATATGCAGTGCAAGGTGCTCAACCTGTGTTAAAAAAACATATGTTCCTTTATTGTGGTTGATAGGATCTCATGAAAAGACATCTTTGACTTGTGATATGAAGACCCAAACCTCTGCTTTTGCACAAGAATACATTGTAACCATTTTTTTTAATAATAAATTTATCAACTACTGGGAAATATTAAAATTTGAAATTAATTTCTCATGTGCACTGAAAGAATCTCTTTAGGAAAAATATCTCAGAGAATTTCTCAGACTGCAAATGTGGAAATAGAACAAAGTAAAACTGCCTTCCAGTACAAGGCATTGATGTTGCATTAAATTTCTTTTTTTTTTTTTTTTTAAATCCAAACCACACAGAATTGTGTTATCACAAAACTTATTGGGTTGGGGTTTTATTTTCAAATCTTTAATTCATAAAGTAATGGATAGCTTTTTCCTGCATATCATCTTTATGTACTTGAAGCTGAAAGCACCAGTCCTGATTTCATCACAATTTCCAGGCAGACAGGTTTCTGAATGAAGAAAATGTTGTCAGCTCCTTTGTAATCCTGCTATTACAAAGAAAGTTTTCACCCACGTGTTTCACCTTCGTGAAATATCATAATCCTCCAAAAAATCCATATCAGAAAATACAAATTATTTTCCCAGCCCTAAACCCTTAGTCATTTTACACTATTCTGTTGTTGCAACACTTTCATGCGTTTCAAAGGATCATAGTCACTGTGCAAAACCTTGACGAGTCAGGTCAACAGGTCTTCTTAGCTTAGTAGAAAATACTGCATAAAACAGAAAGTATTTTATATTCCTCCAAGTTTAAAACTAATGGGATTGATTGCCTCATGAGGAAATCTTCATGAAGAGTTCAGGAGAGGCCAAGTAAAACAACCAACCATCACAGATGGCTTTGGGTCCTGTTCTCAAAAGAGGATGCTTCTGCAGCAGAGAGAATGAGAATGGAAGCTTTTTTTCTTCCAGACTGGGCTAAATGTTTGATTGACTCTTCAAGACCCTCCTGTCCATATTCTTTCCATAATGTACTTTGCAATGGAAAAGGTTAAAACATCAGGGCTGCTATTCTGTTACTGGAAAATAAGCACTCATAGAATGAGGCAGAGGGTTCATCAGTGAATGAGTCTTATGGAAATTGTAGGTGTCCTTCATCAGCTCACTTATTGCATTGCTAGACGGCTTGGGAAGACAACCAGCCTGGATGGTGACCTTAGAACCACAGAATCACAGAACTGTTTAGGTTGGAAAAGGCCTCCAAGGTCAAGTCCAACCATTAACCCAGCACTGCCAAGTCTACCACTAAACCACATCCCTAGTCCCTAAACAGCACATCTTCATGTCTTTTAAATACCTCCAGGGAGGATGACTCAACTGCTTCCCTGGTCAGCCTATGACAATGCCTGACAAGTCTTATGGTAAAGAAATTTTTCCCAATATCCAATTTAAACCTCCCCTGGTGCAACTTGAGGATGTTTTGTCTTTTTTTTTTTTTTCCCCCCCCCAGAAACAACTACTTCATCTTTTGCTTTTAAATGAAATGTGGGCAATTTTCAAAACAAAACAAGAAACAAACAAGAAATATTTAATTTTAAAATGCTGGAACAAACCTCCCACCCTCCTTCCATTATTCAGATTCATCTGAAAGTATCCACCTAACTCAGCAGGGACTCACAAGTTATTCCAGTCCCTCAAAATGGCATTTTTCAGTGAATAAACTATTCATCCAAAATTTTTTGCTCTATTTCTATCACTGGTTCTGCCAAGTCATGAGATGCTAAACCTCCCACCCACTGCTAATGCAGAACGAAATGCTGACTGCATTCAAGTCAGGAAAAGTATGGAAACCATTTATGTTTGGGTTGGGTTTTTTTTTTCTTCAAAGATGAAAGAAAATTTTCTTCAAGTCTTTGAAGAGGATCAGGGAGTTAAAGTATTTACAAAGATGCACAGAGAGAGGCCCCTGGAGCAAGATGCTCCCCACCTTCAGAATGGGGCTTACCCCCAGGAGACAGCAGGTATTATCCTACATTTTGGGAACCTCTGCATCACAGGGCTAACACCTGATTCAGATGGCACAGAAGTTGTTTATAGTGTGTCCTGCAGGGTGTGATAAAAGGAGGCTGGAATGATAACGGCACACTGGACACTGATATTTCTTTAAATTATGTATGATATTCTATATGACACATTACAACAAAAGTAAACTTGTGTTCCAGGTGAAGGAAAGCCATTCTAGAGACACAATAAAATATTTCTTTTTAACATGGGCTTTGTCTACTCATACTTTATCATCTTTCTTTTCAAACAGCATATTTCCACCTTTGAAATGCATAATCCCACAAATACCGAATCAGTTATCAGATTGGTGAAGCCAAGACTGCCTAGTTTTCCTTCCCAAGGGCATACAAAGTATTGACATGTTCATCATGTGTCATTTTGTGCAATCATATGATGTAGTTACTTTATATTTCCCATTCCTGACAATTCATTCGTTCTGTACAGAAAATTTAGACAGGATGTATCATTTCCACTTCAAAAGCCCTTGACTTCTTTGAAAATAGTGTGACTATTTTTCAGACATAAAGAAAAAGAAATCTGAGCAATAGCTTCAGGCAGTTTTCCTCACCAAGCAGGTTATAGCTGGGAAAACAAAGGCTTGTGATTTGGAAAGGTAATAGTATTGGTTCTCAGCCTGGGAGCAAACTGGGTGATTTTATTATCCATTGGTAATGTGGGGACCAGCTGACCTGCGCTACTGGGAATGAAATAACATTAATTGAAATTGTAACTAGAGTCAAAAGCCCACTTTTGCAAACAGGTAGTCAACTGTGTGTTGTATCACTTTTCACTAAGATGACAATAAAATGGAAATGTGTCTTGTATCTAGGCCAGGAATTCAAGTTTAGCTCATTACAGAAACGGTTTACAAGATGGTGCTGAAGGAAAATGCTGAATTATTTGGAAACAGGAAGTTCTGGTGACATAAGGGCAGAGTAGAACTAGGAATGAGCAGATCTGCATCGGTGTGTGTGATATTTGGACATATGGATGGATCAAATAATAAAAGATTAGTTATTTCTGTCTGTCTCTTTTTAGCCCCTTGCAGAAACAATTTTTAGGGACAATGAAAACTGTGAAATAGAGAGAGGGTAAAAAAACCAAATTCCACTGTTCATCATTAATTAGGACTTTGGCATTCAGCAACTTTTCTCAGTGCCCTGACCCTAAAAAACACATGAAGCAAGAACAGGTTAGGGAACACCACTACCACATCGTCAACACTACATGAAAATAAGAAACGGTGGTTCTTGCCACTCTCCAGCCTGGTTGCCCCCCTGTGCCCTCTCGGTAAAATAAGTCTGACTTAACTGGCCAATAAAAACGTAGTGCTGCCAACCAAGAGGCAGCTAACCCCACTCCTAAACCAATATCACAGCCAGAGGTGGTAAGGTTTTGTCAGGTCTCAGGCAAGCCAAAAGACTCACAGGCTGTGCTTGAGCTGTCTCAGAAAGAGACCTGCAACACCAAGCATCGGCTTCTCTCCACTAATACTCTGCACATCTCTGCTCTTTTCCTCAGTCACACTTGCTGTTTTTTCTTCTGTCCTCAAGGAATTGGTCTTGAGTAAGACCTCACAAACATTTTACTAAGTATTTTTTTTCCTTTTTCCTTCAAAACCAACCAGATTTCTGTTAAATCTCTCTACAATCAAAGGGAAAAAGCATCCTCCTCCCTTCCAAAAAACTAGGACTCCCTGTGCACATAGACTCCCCACAGCGTAGTACAACATCTCAGTGCCCCACCAATTAATCTTTCAGGTTTGGCTTGTGAATAAAGAAAGGCAGAAAAGCAAGCTCACATTGGCAGAAATAGAATACATAATACCAATATTTGTGACATTTCTTTTTTATGGACCAAAGAAAGTAATAAACAGATTGTTGGAGCCATGGTGATCTGCTTATGAAGGTGACAAATAAGGATTGATATCCCTGATACAAGGAAGTAGCTTCTTATTGTTAAGTAATTGAAATATATTTATCACACAGAAACACCCCCATATCCAGCTGAGATCAGTGCAAACAGAGTTAAATGTGGCCACTTTAAGACACAGGCAAACACACACAGAGGAAGCCTTTGCAACGGGATAACAATGTCAGTCTCGGGTCTACAACAGAAGTTTCTGGTTCTTCCTTCCTAGTGAAATCAACACATAATATTTATTTAATATCATTAAATGCCCACTTGAGTAATTGGACTCTAAGTGGTAAATTCTTCGGTGGATGAGAGCTTGGATAAAAACAATCACCAAGGAGAAAAACTGAAGAAGATTAAAGAGGAGCCACAAAACCATGATTGCATGATTGATAGGAAGAACTGCTGGCAGGATTTTGAAACAATGCCATTAAATTCATAAACAGAGTAAAATGCTGGTACTTACCAAAAGAACATTTATATTTAAGATCCATTTGAAATAAGAAGCCAATGTGGTATGTATCTGAGTAGAGCCAGAGTGCCTACTTCTAAAATGTCAGCTTTTCTGCTGTGATTACAGTTGTCTGAAATGTTTGGTGGTGGTGGTTGTTTGTTTTGTGGGGTTTTGTTTCTTTTTTCAAACAGAGCATTAACTCAGATTCAGAAAACCCTTTCCATTTCCTCTGTAGATTTAAAATGCTTCAGCCACCTCAGGTGAAAAATAATCTTCATTCAGCTCAACCACAGCCCTGCCAGGTGCAGTTATTACCTCTGCCACACAGCTAGGAAGAATCTCACCAAATTGCATTGTTCTTTGACCTTTGAAGAGTTAACTGATTCAGTGCATGACTGTTACCAAATAAACAGTCAGGATTTTATTTTTATAACAATAGGAAAAATCTCTTCCTTTCATGTAAAGAAGGTAAGAATCGTAGAACTGGCAGTGTATCTACTGTGATCAATACCAAGAACATTTGCACCTTAGGTTTTATTTTTCCTTTGAATATGGTGAAAATTTAGTTAAATCTCAGGTGACTTCAGAACATTCTACAACATCCTCTCTGTGCTACATTTCCTATTGTAGTCACAACTAAGTGAACCATTAAAAGTGATCCAAGTCACTGAACCAAACAACAAAAACCTAAAATTAGAAAAAGAATGCCTAGGGCAATATGCTTTTTTTTTTTTTTTTTTCCTTTTTCTTTCACTCTTGGTCTCTGCTGTTTGTGAATAGAGAGATGATTTACTAATTCTTCCCTAAGATTATACTCTTGAATTCTGGATTTCTTAGGACTTCAGCAATGTAATTTGGTGGGAAAAGGCATTTGTTTATTTTTATGACTACCAGTCTCTCTATATTAGAGATGGATAAATTAAATTAATCCTTTGGTCAGAGAAAATTTCCTTACCAATACTAAAGTTAACATTAGACTAAAACGACTGAGAATGAGATGGTTCATTACATTACTCAGTACCTTGTGTGCTTCTTTCTTGACTATTACTTGATCAGTTACTATTCCTCAGCAATTTATCATTCTGAATTATTCTTCTGGCTCTGTATTCTGAATTGATACTTTCATCTAATCAAACTGGAAAGGAAAAAAAGGTTTTATTTGTGGATAATATAAGAAATATGTAACTAACAATAATGGTGCAACAAATAGATCTGTATATGCAGTCCATTAAATTATTCTCTTTCTATCTTTGGAAAAAAGGGGGAATTTTAAGATGAAAAATAAAAAGATCCCTTAAAAAAAGATCCCAAAGCATATATCAAAGAAAACATAGGCTCAGGAGGGATAACATGGTCCAATTCCAATTGTGAGTGTGGGTGAGTCATATTTCATGTACAGTAAAGCACTTAAGGAAATGCAGAATTGAAAGAGGATGTACAATGGGAATAATAGAATATGGCAAAGGTGAAAATGTACATAGAAAGAAATTGATGGTCTGAATATTAATAAGCAAAAAGAAAGAAAATGGGATTAAGAAGACAGGTTAAAGGAAAGAAAATGAAATTCAAACACAGGGGAATGAATACCAGCACCTTGCAAGATTCACACAAAAACATTTGGGTTTTTTTTTTTTAATTTAACTGGATCCATCTCCAGATTCTAAAGGGATCAGAGTTTCCACAATAATATGAATGTATCTATCACACCCCCAAATTAGCTCAAGGTCTTAGGGTTAGGATCTGGAATCAAAACTGCTGCATTTGGTGGAACACAGGTTGCATACCCACACCACTGTTTTGAGGAAGGTGACTTTTTCCGGATGGTGCAGAAAGCTGAGCCTTTCTTCCTTTCCCATGGACTCCTCCAACAACCGACCTGCCTGACACACCCTGTAGGTCCCACTTGCCAGCTCTGGAGTCTCAACTTGCACCACCTCTTTGGTAGAAAGAAGCTGGGCCTGAGGGCTCATACTGCACCAGGTTTTGTGATGGAAGCAGACCCACACAGAAGGTTTGAAGCTATGGACAGCTACTGCCTCCCTGGTTTTCCTGTTCACATTCTCTGAAACACAATTATCCTTTTGTTCTCTTTTCTAAACTCAAGTACTACTTCCTAATCAAGATCTACCTGTCCTTTCCAGTCAGAGATGTCTGACCAATTAACATTTGTTAACCAAATTATGTTTTTGATCCACTTGTGGAAGATCGACCATGGAACAAAAAAGCAGGAAAAAACAGCGGAGGAACACATTGTTATAGGCTTCTTTTTGTGTCCATGTGGAACCAGCAGGAACACCTGCAAGGACTCACCAAGCTACTCAAGCACAGAAGAGACAGTGTCACCTTCATGCTATTTTCTGCTGCAGATTCTGATTATTTGTAATAGCTTACCAATGGTCCGCTGCTTACATTGTAACTCAGATTGCAACCCTCTCCTCGGCAATTCAGGAGACAAAATAATCTGTTATTTATAGTAAAACTCGGGCCTCCCAAATTCTAAGACTTTGCTTCCAAGCAGAAACTTGTACTAAGGTTTTGTTTGCAGTTATAGTGTTTTTCACAGAATTTCATTTTCACCTGAACTGTAAATCCAAGTACTTTCTGAATCATACTGTAACATTAAATTGTCTCCAGGATACTCATACTAAGAGCTTTGTTCAAAACGGTGCCATCACACAGCAAGGCTGAGTGAAATAATTTTCAGTCACAACAGTTAGGAATCTAGTGCAAATATATATAAAAAGCAATGGTTAAGAACATAATTGTTCTCACTGAAGGATATTTATGTAGAAGCCTTCTAGCCATGCAGCCTTGTGTTTGTGGCACATCTGTATTCCCTTCCCAGCTTAACTTTGAGCCAAAGTACTGGACTTTCACAACAGGAGAATCCTGTTGTGAAGGTTATTTGATTGCTTAGTCTAAAGTCCAGTGTTTGTTCCTATCAACTGTTCTTTCTTCCTCATCCATTTTCTAATGCCAGGGTGGGTGCATTTGCTCTGTGCTGTCTGCAGTTGCAGTTAAAGCACCCAGAGACTCTCCAAGGAAGAGGAAATCGAAGCCGCACACCACGAGCACTAATGGTGTCCACAATACTCTCAGTAGCAGTGACTGAGGCAGTTAGATGGAGAGCTATTTGCAGGATCATGCAGACACCTTTCAGGAAAGCTGCTGTTGGCCCTGGAGGTTCAAAGCACTGCAGCACAAGTGAGGGGAATGGTTGTCATGTCAGTCTGATGCCGTGTGCTCAAGACTTGTTGAAGTCTGTTGCCCTGTAGCAAGCAAAAGCTTGCTGGCTGCTTGCAGAACGACTTTATGATACTGACAGATGGATGTTCACCTTACAAAAAAGCTGGAGAAATCCTGGAGGGACCTAACAATTCCGTATCTACTGTGCATATTGCTGCTGCTCAGTGAATATTCACCGTGAAGATCACTCATCCGGGCAGGAAGTAGGGAATACATCACTTCTTGTTCTCCTAGTTATAATTGAAATTTTATAGGCTCTTGCACATGATATATGGGGTTATATCCTTCCTGCAAGCATGGCATTATAATTGATGACCTAAGTCCTTTTACTTCATTTTTTTGCATGTGTTCTTAGTTTGTGTCACATTCTTCGTCTCTAAAAGAGTGAATAGATGAGGTTGAACCACCTACAAGGAGGGGAGACTGCTGCATCCTCGAGGACCTGCTAATACTGCTCAAATGGAGAAGGTTCAAACGACTTAAGGATATGGGATCTGGAGAAACTGTACTGAGGGAAAGACAGACACATCTCAGAGATGATGGACAGAGTAATTTCCTAAGACCCAGAAGGGACCAAACTGAGTTTTCTGTCACTCAAAATCATTGGGATGGCTGAAACTGAGGATACAGTAGGTAGAAGAAAGCTGTGTATGAACCTTTGCATTTCAGCTTTGTCTTACCTAGATGCTTTGAGTTTTCTCTATTAAAACAAAAACAAACAAAACAAAAAAAACCCCCACCTTTTCTTGTTCTATTCACATTCTGATGAAACGTGAGTAATTTTTAATTTCAAAAAGCTTTTAGTGTCTTGCAGTATCTCATCGTGAGAAGATACAGGCTCATCCACCTCAAACCTCTGGCTGATGTAGGGTCTTGACACAGACACAATTTTGCAAAACAGGAGAGTCTCTGTGCCTTTCAGCCGACTGCCTGGGCTTTCATGTGTCAGACACAGAGTCAGGGGGTGTTTCATCTGATACTCCTCTCTGTACTCCCAGGGCTTCAGAGCAAGAAGCGAAAGTCAGCTTGTTCACCAAGAGCATAATTTACGGTTGCCCTGCAATGCCCCGACAAGGAGCAGACATGTAGCACACACAGAGCTTTCACAGGGATTGTTCTTCTCACAAAGTCACGGACCTGGTTGCCCCAGAGACCCTTTTCTGCTTTCCATGTGACGACAGGGCCACCTGGCATGGGCGCTGCATGAGTCCAACTTCTCCAGGTCAGGCACCGCACATGTCAAAGACCAGAGAGAAAGGGAACATCTTTACTGACATTTGGGCAATTCTGTCCTGCTTGGAGTTCATGTAACTTCAAAGAAGCTGCAAAACTGAGCCAGGCTACACAAGAGAAGACAGCAGCCTATATATAAATAATAACCTACATAATGTTTCCCCTGTCAGTTCCATAAGTAGCTAGAGAAGAACAAAGAAGTGAGTCATGTTAACTCCTTTTAACTCTCTTTTTTTCTAACTCTGAATGTTATAAGGAAGCTCAGAAACACATCGGTCAGAATTTTAAATCATGAAGCTCAGGGTCAAATTATAACTCTTTCAGGAGATTTTAATGAACTGCCTAAGCCAGTAATTCTATTTGCATAATTGGGAATGAACCTGCGTCTTTCTTGAATAACTTTGTAGGCAACTGCCTTACTGGTAAGTCTAGGGTAATAGCTCACCACCAGCTGTCTTTCCAGTGCTACACATTCTTGCAATATCAGTTTGTTCCGACGATTAGTTTAAACACAGGAATGTACACCTACGTCATTTGTGGTTATTACAAGCTTCATTTCCATTATGACTCAGCAGAATTAACACGTAATACATAGTTTTGACTCCTTTTAGATCCAAAGAAGAGTCTGATAGTCTTGTACAGAAGCCCAGACTGTGGTTCTCTGTTACTCGGTGTTCAGCATTAATAAATGTATGTTTTGAAAAGTCCCTACTTCAAAAACTTTGACCCCACTAGCAAATTACTGAGGACAGTGACACATGGCTAGAAATACAAAGACACACACTTCATGTTATATTTAAGATCTATCTTTATGTCTGATAAGTTACTAATAGATGTCAGAAATTTCAGTAACACTTGCCCTATCACTATTAATTAGAGCTGTGGAGAAGTACTTGCCTGGCCAGTGAACCCTGTTAAATGTTTCTCACATGAACTGACATTTACCCACTTGTCATTATGTTGGAGATGAAAAATAAAACAAACAAACAAACAAAAATTGAGAGAACAATTCTGCATGGAACAGTACATGTTAGCAGAAAGTAGACTGAAACCACTAAGACTCAAAACTACAAAAAAGTCTCAGTATTTCTCTCCCCTGAAAGATCTGAATGAAGAATCTTTAAAAAAACAAGACATCTGCTTCTCATAGACTATGGGCAATGCAAGGAAGTATTACAAGTTCCATTTTACAGATAAGGAAATTAAGGTATGCATACAGCAAGCACATTGCCCAGGGCTACAGGAGGAGCCAGTGGCAGAGCTGTGAACAAAATTGTAATCTTTTGGCTACCACGTTGGTGTTTAGAGTCCAGACCATCCTTCCCACCTGGCTGTAAGGAGGACCCACATTGCTGGCTGTTCCACAGAACTGCCTGAATCCACAGGAACTGTCCTGGGAAGACTGCATCAACATCACTCTGTGAATGGGATTTTGCAAAATATGCATATTTGTATCATTGTCAGACACATCAGGTGGAGAATGGGAGAGAGACAGGGAAAAAATGTACAGTAAGAGTACCCACTCCTTCTTGGCTGCTGCTGTCAGCTTGGTTTTGGACATAACAAGAAGCAGTGAAAAGAAATACAGAAAGATTTGGGTTTTTTCAGTGTAGGTTATACTCATAGTTAAGTGAGATCTTTCTTTTTACCAGCGTGAGAGCTGCAAGAGACATTTTGCTTAAGTTGTCAATACAATGTTTATTTTGTAAACATATTTGTCAAGTTTGCAACACTTACTCTGCCTAACGGGTACCTTGAATCTAATGTTATTCCAGCAGCCATGACTTTGATTGATTGCACATCAGGAAACTTAAGTGCAAAAAACTCCTACACAAAATCACTTTAAAGTACGGAAATTAAAATTTAAAGGTTGCTTCTTTAGCATGCTTCTTGTGTGCCAGAGCAGCCACAGCCCCAGTCTAAAATGTGGGGGCAGCAGGGAGGAAGGGGGGCACAGCCATTCACCCTTACTCCCACAGGACATGTCATAAGCACAAACATTACGTTAAGTGGTGCTGATGTGGGAAGAGAGCAAAGGAAAAGAGCCTCCATAGACTCCTATTTCTAACAAACACATCTGTTTAACATCCATAGCTGCCAACTCAATGCAGAAGAGAACAGAAAAAGCCGCAAGCAGGACCTGGTTCTCCAGCAGACTTGCTCACCATATCCCTTTCAAGCACATGCCATCAAAATCCATCATTGCCATCCAGTTGCTATTAACACACTTTTACCAGAGGAAGGGTGCACGCAGCATCCTCAGCCAAAGGCTTCTTATCCTTAGTTAATATCTTCAGAGCTGTCCAGCATGTTTGACAGCAGCCTTTCCTGCGCAGGATAGTCTCCACAGAGGATCTGCTGAGCTCTTGGGGAGCTCTATGCATTCTTATCTGAGGTCTGTTATTTTTAGAGTACTCCTCAATATATCATCAGGAAGGCTTCAAGTCAGTATTCCTGTTGGCACTGGTGCTGCAATGCCTCAGGTGCATTGGCACTCATTTTCGATTGCTACAATAAAACCTCACAATCTCATTCCTGAGGAAAATGTCCCCCTTTTAGGGGCAGGTGAGTTTTCATGACTGCATTGGGTCCAATGGCCTGTGAAGTAATTTGCTATATCATACTACGTTCTTTCTCATTCCCAAGGAATGTTCCCCTCTTGGCCTTTCTTAACAACCGAGTTTTCCTGAGTATTTACTCTTTTCCACACAACAGTTGTACAAAGGAATAACAACTAGCTGGATGGAAGTGCTGGATTTATCTTTCCTCTCTGTCCAATATCCCTTTGATCATAGATACATAAAGGATCTGGGTGCTTAAGTCCAAACACTGCCCTTGTGCAGCTGCTTGCTAAACTCTGGAGATCACTTCAGTAGGTCCTTCAGTGTTTATCTTGCAGCGTTTTCTGGGCAGCTGAGTTCTGCTCATGCCCAGAATATCTCCTTCTATATGCAGGGAGGTATCTAGCTCCAACCTTGGTCCAGATGTGATTCAGGAGCGACAATGAGGACATACAGGAACTCTGCACCATAGTTTTATTGAGAGTTCACTACATACACACTGACAGCCTCAGGTGCTTTAAAAATAAACCAAAAACCACCTTGGTAACTGTAAGAATATTAAGACAAAATCATGTCAATCTTTCAATTGGAAGCTTTGTGGTCCTGGCATTCACCAAGGAAGAGGGCAATATACCTTAAATGTCTTCCCAAGCCTGAGAGCATCTCGGTGCATCTCTTCTACCTCCAAAAGTATCTTTATCAGGCCATGAGCAGGGCTGGGAAAGAAGGGGCTTTAAAGCTCAAATGGGAGCTGTTGTGCTGCACAGAAAGGACAGAAAGATTCATTAATTTTGTGGCAAGGAAGAGGAGAAAAGGAGCTATGCCTTAGATGTCTCTGGTGTACTGTCAGTCACTGGCTAGAATGAGGAAGCGCCCTATCTGCTTGGTAAGTTATTCTTCCTCTGTCCAATTTAAAGTAATGGTCCTGCTACTGTCAGAGGAACAGTCCTCAGCTATGTGAATGATAGGGGGAGGATTCAGCTCACCATCTGAACAGATAGGCAGTTCCAGGGTAGACTTCGTCCCATCTACTTAGACGTTGATTGGCCATGAATTGTCTCTCTGGAAGTGTCAATTTCCATCCACTGCAGAGGGAACTAAGGTAAAGGATACCTGCTAGCCAAATAGATCCAAAAAGCCAGGTCAGGCATTCGAAATGGGGAGGAAGGGGAAGCTGGAAATATAAGGGAGAAGAATCCAATGAAATTATCTTGGGGTTTAATTTAGAAACTAAAAAGACGTAGGGTTTCCTGACACATTCTGTCCTGTTTCGTGCTGCGAACAGTCTCCCAGTTGGAAGAGCAGTTCCTGTGTTTTATACTGGTTTGTCTATTTATCTTCAAGGCTTAACAGAGACAAACATGATTAAAGCACAGTTTGGAAAAGCCTTCCAACACTGCCATTTATTTTAAAAATTATTGTTTAATCACTGATTTCCCTGTGGTAATTATGCTATGTTTAGGCTTTGGGTTTTTTTAATTGGTGTTTTCCTGTGGTTTGGGTGTGATTCCTGCAGCAGCCTTATAATAACCAAATAACTAGGACAGCCTAATCTAATAATTTGTGCATGCATATGATGTTCAGGGGATTATTAAAGTTATTTTCTCACTAAAATGTTATCAGCTTAGAAAGCTGAGCTGTTCCAGGCCGATGACTTTTCATTGCAAAAATGTTTAATACAGTTGTATGCACCAGACTGCAGTTGCACATGCTAATGTCATTTATGCCATTGATTTTGCTTTTTGAAAGGAACCTTGCCGCTCTTATTTTTTTCTTAAAAAATCCCAAGAAATAAAATAATGTTGTTCAAATGACAAATGTTTGCTGAAACTGAAAGCTGGAGTATTTGTCTAGACTAAAAGGGTCGGATAAGCTTTAGTTTGACAGGACTTGTTATTAACTTAGGACATAAGAATTTTCTCCTGCTTTAATAGCATTGTATTTCAGGCCCCCAGCACAACTAATTTAAATGTTTCCAGGGGTAGAACCTAATCTATTTTGTGCATCAAGATGGAAGTCATTCCCTTAGTACTAATCTCCCTGCAATGTAAAAACAGTGATGACAAAGGCAGGCAAAAAAATAAGATGAAATAGGATGAATGCAAATAACATTACTCAGACATTTTTGTTCTGCTGGAGTAGTCTAAATTTCAAAGACAACTCCCACACATACACTTATATATAACATTTTGAAATACAATACTTCCTCAGATGTTGCATTCATTGTCATGCAGTTTATTCCTAGATCTGGAGTATTTTGCTATAGAAAGCAAAACTACATCCGTGTTTTTCTGCTCTAATGATTCATTCTGGATGCTGAAAGAAAGACCTAATATACAATAAAACAGGAGCACAAGTAAAGGGAAAGAGGCAGACAAATGTCAAATATTATTCAGTTGCCTGGGCCATGATATGCACAGTATGTCATGACTCTGCAGTCGTACATGCCTCATATTTCTCATTTGAATGATAATTCTTCTTGGTGTAATTGTAGCAAATATAGCCATACTGCAATTAACATTGTATCCATTATCCTTTCAGAGAATTATCTTAGATGTTTTTTTAAGTTTCCAAACCCACACTTGGAAGTCTTTGTTTAATCGGCTAGGGAGACCATAGCACCAGAGACAAGACTTTCTTAGGGACTTCAAGAAGACAACAGCTTAACTTTTTGTTTGTATACCCCTGTTGTTTAGCCTTGATTATTGCAGAAATAATGTTTAATGCAGAAAAGATCAAATAAAACATTGTCTTCTGAAGTTCAGATGCATCTGAATGCATTTTTTCAAGAGTGCTGTGCAAAGCTTCTTGTTAAACAAAGACACTAGCAAACACAATAGGGAAAATGAAGGTTCTGTCAGGTTACTGGAGGTTCCAACAAGGCTTGGTTGCCCTGACGAGCCTCATTTGAGCTCCCCAGCCAAGCTCCCTTTTTCTGTGTGCCTAAGAGTATCCTAATTTGGGCTGTGTCATACACAGGCTGTGCCCAGCCAGGTCTCCTATATGGGCCTTAGATCTGTGCGATAGTTAACGTCTCCATCTGTCCTGGCTGGTTGTCTGGGTTTCCTGGATCAACCCTACTTGGATCTGTGATCTGTGTTCCTTGCCTCTAGTCCTGTCTTGCCTCCTCCCTGTCCTTGCTCATCACCGCATCTCATTTGGGATGAGCTTTCCCAGGTCCTGTGGGTCAGTGCCCTGGCCCAGTCTGTGCTGTACACGCACTTGGCCCCTGGCTTAGTCTCCCTCATGGAGCAGCTCAGCTTATGCTGATCCCTGACAGGTATCATTGGGCTATCACTGCTACCATCACAGTCATTTATGACTTCATTCTTTGTGGATCTTTCCCACTGCTATGGGCTTAGACTCTGATGACATTTCAATGTGTAAAGATCAAAGTGAAAAGCTTTACCTGTTATACTGTATCAATTATCAGCCTGGGTTTGGAAAGCTTGCTTCATTAGTGAAACAAGTCGATTTTCTTGGATTTTGGCAAAGCTTTTGATACTGTCTCTCACAATATCCTTCTGGACAAATTGTCCAGCATACAGGTAGACAAGTCCATAATATGTTGGGCAAACAAGTGGCTGAGGAGTCAGGCCCAAAGAGTATAGTAAATGTGGTTACGCTAGGCTGCTGGCCAGCCAGCAGGGAGGTTCCCCAGGGTTCAATTTTAGTGACAGTGCTTTTTAACGTTTTCATAAACTATCTAGATGCAGGAATCAAACATACATTAAGGTAGCCAATGATGCTAAACTAAGAGCAGCTGTGGACTCTCTTGACCATAGAGAAGCCTTGTAGTGAGATCTGGGTGGAATAGAGGGCTGAGCAATCACCAGCCATATTGAATTTAACAAGAGCAAGTGTCAGATTCTGCATTTGAGATGGGGCAATTCTGTTTATGCATGCAAATTGGAGGTTAATAGGATGGAGAGCAGCCTCATGAAAAGAGACCTGGGGAATTGAGTTGATGGCTAGTAGAATATGAGCCAACAGCATGCCCTGGCAGCCAAAAGGGCCAACAGTATCCTGGGGTCTATGAGGCACTGCATAGCTAGCCAGTTGAGCAGGGTGACTGTCCCACTCTACACTGCATGTCGCCCCACCTCAAGTACTGCAGGCAGTTTTGGGCACCTCAGTATAAGCAGGATATCAAACTATTAGAGTGTGTCCAGAGGAGGACAACAATGATGGTGAAAGGCTTCTAGGACAAGACTTACAAAGAGCAGCTGAGGTCCCTTGGCTTGTTCAGCTTGGAGAAAAGAAGGCTGAAGGGTGACCAACCTCATCACACTCTGCAGCTTCCTCAAAGGGGGGCAGTGGAGGGGGAAGTGCTGATGTCTCTCTGGTGACCAGTGACAGAACACGAGGAAATGGAATGAAGCTGCGTCAGGGGAAGGTCAGCTTGGACATTAGGAAAAGTTTCTTCACTGAGTGAGTGGTCCGTCACTGGAAGAGGTCCCCAGGGAAGTGGTCACAGCACCTAGCCTGTCAGAGTTCAAGGAGCATCTGGACGATGCTCTTAGCCATACGGTTTAGGTTGAGGTAGTCCTGTAAGGAGCAGGGAGTTGGACTTGATGATCCTTATGTGTCCCTTCCAAGTTGAGGTATTCTCTGGTCATACAAATTATTATGCAAAATTAAGAACAAATTTTATTTTTGAATAATATTTAGATTTTTTTTCTGTAAAAAGTCAGCATTTAGTGTGCAAGAGTAGTTTTCTAGCAGCAATATGAAAGCTACAGGGCTTTCAAATAGTGATCATAGTCATCCTGGGGGATCTCAGGTTTACTGAAAACTTCATTTTGGACTTTAATATGTAGATGATCCTTTTTTAACTTATCAAACCCAATGAGGAAAGATACAAATATAATAATTACATAATAATTTATGACAGAATAGCTAGAAATTGCCAATGCAAAATTATATCTATATATCAAGACATTCTTCTTTGGTATAGCCAGAAATATCAGACTTCAGAGGACCTACAGGACAGCAAATGCACTATGATGGAAGCAGCTTGGGCAGTCTCCCCAAACTTTTGTGCTGCTGGCACTTATGGAAATTCATCTGCTTTTCTTGAGCTGTCTATGACCTTTCTTTACAGGTAGGAATGAGAAAGGACAGAAAGCTGTTTTGGAGGAATTTCTGACTTTCTCCCCACATGTGCCCTTGCTTTCTCTATCTGCAAAAAATGAGTGAATGGTTCCCTGATTACAGGAAGCATAGTCTTCGCCACTTCTAATTTTTTTTTTTGTATGAAACTTTTTTTTTTTAGTAACCCAGAGCAAACACTTGGAAAGTAAAACTTGAGAGTAGTTTTTCAGTTTTGGGAATTTTATCCTAGTCTTCTGTGACATTTCACCAAATCCTGTCTTCAAATTATGACCCACTGGCTACACAGGTTCATGTGTCAGGATGCTCAAAACAAGGACTTCTACACTATATGCTATAATTAATTGGTTTTGGTGGGTTTTGAGAAAGACTGTATTGAAATCAGAATGAAATTCAGGAGAAGAATGAAAACTGGTAGTCAGGACGATATGATTTTAATCCCCTAATATGAAACATACAAAGAGTAGTGACAAACATTTATACCATGTGAAATCTTTGTTTTTAATAGGCAGTTTTGCTGTATCGCAAAAAGAGAATGTCAGCAATTTGTTAAGAATATGAACAACATTCTAACAATGTTTGGAAGTCATGAATCTAGGGTGGAGTGTAGAAAGTCCAAAAACAGTGTTATTTTCAATCGTTATTTCTGTTTTCCAGTGACTTTACATTCACAGAAACTTCTACTGTCAGGTGGGAAGTCTCTTTTTTATTTTTTCACTAAGCTCCTGCACAGCAGTGATTTTTACCTTAGCTCCTGTGAGCATGATACAAAATACATGTGCAAAAAGGTGCCCTAACTGTGACTTTTAAGAGTCTAATGTAGCTTCTTTACCTCACCTTACATTTTCTGACAAACAGCTCACTGAAGTTCACTTTTGATCAATGTCACTGTCATTTCTAGGCTCATCTTCATTCATGAGTAATGGCAGAACTTCCTCTCTCCATTTCTACCCTTAGGTAATGGCACAATAGCCATGGTTTGTGGGTACTGACTGTTTCATATAAGACCACAGTTGACTACATTGAGAAATGCAATATAATATGCACATCACTTTGCTCCTGCTAAGAGAAGTGAAAAAACATAGTGCTGCCTCGACACATGAGGGAGCCTGATGCTATGGTAACCTGCCATGTGAAGCATGCCTAGGAAGACCCCTTATCTGCAGCAGATGGGAATCAACTAAAGTCTCCAGCAATACACAGTTCCCACATAAGCATTCATCGAAACCTTGAGTCAGTGCCCAGCTGCACTGCAGGACTTCAGCTCCACAATACATGATCCGGAATGAAACATGTGGCTAAATTTGAACAAAGGAGGAAGAATACTCAGCACCTGACAGTACAGACTCTAACAGAGCCAGCAAGGTGACTTCTGACAAGTGGAAGTAACCACAATTTTCCCTA
>NW_010260922.1:32012-32705 GCF_000690775.1 Eurypyga helias
TGCCGTTCTGAGAATTTTAATTCATAGCTGCATATGTGTATGCAACTTCAAACTATTATATTTTGCTCGTAAAACATGTAATTTCTCTACCAAAAGGAGAAACAAAGAGCTTGAATCCCTTTTAATCTATATTTGGCCAGCAGCAGTACATGTTAAACCCCTAATCACATCTTGTGTTTTACCAGGACCAGAGGTGAAGAGATGTTGTTTAACCTTTCTCAGCTCTCAGCTGGATCCTTCCCATTCAAAGGATCTACACACTGCATTTATGGATAATGACCTCCAGGGCTAGAAGAGAGTTTTGGTCCACTTTATACTCTTTGCACTGAGACCCAAAGGAATGGGGACACAGAAACCTTTCAGTCTCAGCAACACAGGAACTGCCATGTGTGTCTAGACAGTTTGGTCATTCCCAAACTTGCCTGAGCACAGTAAAATTCTGGTGCCTATCCTCAAAGGTCTTCTGCTCTCTTCCAAAATTAAGTCCAGTGCCCAGATGCACTGGAAGCACAGGTCAGCACCGTAGGCTAGGGTACTGGCACCCAGGTTGTGCTGCCTGAGTATAAAGAGCAGTCAGGTCTGAGCAGGAGTACACCTTGTCTCCCCCACTTACATCAAAATCTAGGAGGAGTGCAAACAGGATACACAGGATCACAAGCAGCCACTGACTGTGAACACACAGTTCACTCTTTC
>NW_010260922.1:32727-38601 GCF_000690775.1 Eurypyga helias
AGGAAGAAGTACTTATAAGCCATGATCTTCTATACTCTTCAAACCCTGGAGGTGCAGCAGGCAAAGGCAGTGTGTTAAACTGTCTGTAAAATCCCCTTCTAGCCCAGGTCTGCACGGCGTAACGAGTGCCAGTGCTTACAAAATGTCACAATTTCACACTAGCAAGTTTCAGGAACCTGCATTTTCCCTTGGGGCATGCGATTTTAAAACACTTGAAATATATTTGTGTTGTGCTTATGCTCTCCATTTTCACATCAGGGAAACCTGTCAGTGATTTGCTATGGGGATAGATGGAAGGAATGTTGGGAGTGCACTGGAAATACTAGAAAATCACCTGCAATGTTCATCACCTTGATACACAATAACATGCCAAGCCAAGCACAGCTTGGTGGTGCTTACTCTTCTGACAAGACAGAGCTTTAGTATAAGTACCTAAAGACACGTGTATAGAAAGATAGTGGTGGCCACACCACCTCAGCTTTCAGCTTTTCCATTTTTGGCAATGTCAGACTAGTCAGGCAACCTGTACAGTAATTTTGTCATAGAGTCATAGAATGGTTTGGGTTGGAAGGGACCTTAAAGATTATCTATTTCCAACCCCCCTGCCATGAGCAGGGACACCCTCCACTAGACCAGGTTGCTCAAAGCCTGGCTTTGAAGACGGCCAGGGATGGGGCATCCACAGCTTCTCTGGGACACCTGTTCCAGTCCCTCACCACCTTCTCCGTGAAGAACTTCTTCCTGATATCTAATCTTAACCTCCCTGCTTTCAATTTAAACCTATTCCCCCTGTCCTATCACTACAGGCCCTTGTAAAAAGTCCCCCCCAGCTTCCTTGTAGCCCCTTCAGGTAATGGAAGGCTGCAATAAGGTCTCCCCAGAGCCTTCTCTTCTCCAAGCTGAACAAGCCCAACTCTCCCAGACTGTTCCCATAGCAGAGGTGCTCCAGCCCTCTGATCATCTTTGCGGCATCCTCTGGACTCGCTCCAACTGGTCAATACCCTCTGATGTTGAGGGCTCCACAGCTGGACGCAGCACTCCAGGTGGGGTCTCACAAGAGGGTCACATGAGAGTGGGCAAACCGGCTTCTTTGTGCCACAAATCTGACCAGGACGTGTTTCCAAGGGACTGTTCATTGACCCAGAAATGCTTAAGAAATAAAGCCACAATTTTTAGTACGATCATGAAGTAAGATAGAAAAGTTTCTCCCCTTTTGTTCCTCCATGGAGCAGGACAAACTTGAACCTTAGTGATATCCACCAGATTGGGTCTTTTCAGTGAAGTGTAGCACACAGCTCCTGGTTTAAATTTGCTCTGCTTCTACCTTTACATTACCCAGATTTTGGAAGGGTTCTTCCCAAGAAGCAAGCTTCATGTTATTATGGGAACAATAGAAAAAAATTCCTATGCAGTATTGTTAAAAAATAATTCTATGAATTTATAGCAGTCGTGTTAAAGTACCTTTGAAATACTAAGGTTCACAAGTGAAATTCTTTTGGTTTCTTTAACAAAAGGGTAATCACATTAAGATTCACAGCAGGCCTTCTATCCCTTTAGGTTTTTTACATGAAGGCATGCTGAAATAAAAGATCAATGATGGTGTCATTGCCACATAATTTTCAAATGGCTTTGTGAGATGTTTATTGCATTTTGTGTAAGTATTTTTGCATGACCCATGTATTCGATGTGGGTGAGTTGTGGGAAGAGAATGAGTATGCCAACTCCATAATCTCCATACAAAAATAACAGTAACAGACCAATACTAGTTACTCATATGTTGAGAAGGGCAAGAAGAATATCTTATTTACTCTTTGCATGCCTGATTCATTGCTTTTTGTTCTCTGAAAAATGTCTAGCTGAAATCTTTGCTTAAATCATGACATTTTTACCCTGCTCAGATACTGAATTTAAAACAAAATGATGTAAAAACCTGCATATGATAATGTGGCATAATTTTGCTGGCTATCACATTTACTAACTGCTTTTCTCTGTCATGACTGGTATGTATCTTTCAGATAGCCAGTCCCTGCAAGGTTGTATGTGCAAGGATCAAAAAAGTTTAGTCAAATTCCAGAAGACCAAAACTCATCATTTAGTTATGTATGACATTTTTTATCGACTTCAAATGAACATTACAGTAACAGGAAAGTTTTCAGTTGTCTCTCATTAACTCTGCCTTGGCAGAAGATAGTCTGCCAGCTCCATCATTTGGTGGTGCCCATGTTTGTTGTGCACACTTCCCAAAAATGGGATCTGGTTTATCGCAATTTAATGATGTGACTAACCTGACATAACTGACTAGCCAGCAACATTCAACATTAACTGACAGGAGCTATCTCTCTGTCAGCTATTTAATCATAATTAGCTGACATTATAGTGGATGCTAAATTCCTCAGAAAAGTCAGTCATGCAGAGCATTATGCTAACTAATTTGATTTTTTGGCTTCCACATTCAGAGGAAAACTGACGTCTAATCAAGAAAACAAGTATAAGGTCTTTCTCTTCTTCCTTTTGTGCATGTTATAAGGTTTCAGACTGACACATTCATTTGAGTCCAACCTAATCAGCACACTATTGACTATGTGAAAATGTGCAACATGTTTGAATGTGAATGATGGCAAAGTAGTTTACTCTATATACTGCAACTTTAAAAGTCCCACTTTCTGGAGCAAAAACACCCGTTACATGTTTTTCCATATTTTCATTTTTCATTTTTTAGCCTGATTTCTAAGGAAAAGAACCTGTATTACTTATATGTCCCTCCTGGTCCATGAATATCTCTCTCGGTCACTTCTCAGTAAAATAACTTGAAGAAATCAAGAAATTTCAATAAAATCTTCCAGCAGAGCAAAAATTGAAAGATATAAAATCCCTGAAGTTATTGAATCTGCAAAGATACCAATTCTAGGAATAAAAACCTAGAATCATAGAACAGAACATAGAACATGGATGGGAGCTCCAAAGATCACCTGGTCCAATTTTTAAAGGGAAAGGAAGACAAGGTGAGATTACCTAGCACTCTGTCCAATTATATCTTGAAAACCACCTATGATGAGGACTCTACCACATCCCTGAGGAAGTTGTTCCAGTCAATTCTTGTTCTCACTGCAAAAAAATTCTTTCTTATATTGAGATGAAACGTCTCCTGATACAATTTTTTCCTGTTGCCCCTCGTCTTCTCCATGCAGCAACTTGTGAAGAGACAGAGAAAGAATTTTCTAGTCTTCCATTGCTATCCCACTAAAAATTCTGGCTTTATTTCTAAAGCATTGCTGACTGCAATGAACAGTTCCCTTGGAAAAACGTCTGAGTCAGATCTGTGGCACAAAGAAGCTGGTTTGACTTTTCCCATGTGACATAATTTCTCTATGCTTTGCCTGACTGGTTGGATGTTGCTCAAAAAGGAGTCACTGAGGACCTTCAAGTTACCAGATGTCTTCTAGAGGCACAATACAACAAAGAGGAAGCAGTCCAGGAGGCTACAGAGCAGGTTTCTGAGAGGTGAGGATTGGCCTCTTCTTCCAAGTAACAAGTAAAAAGACAAGAGGAAATGGCCTCAAGTTGCGTCCGAGGAGGTTTAGACTGGATATTAGAAAATTTTTTCACTGAAAGGGTTATCAAGCACTGGAAGAGGCTGACCAGGGAAGTGGTTGAGTCACCACCATCCCTGGAAGTGTTTAAAAGGGGTGTAGATATGGTGTTTAGAGACATGGTTTAGTGGTGGAATTGGTAGTGTTGGATTAAGTTGGATTTGATGATCCTAAAGGTCTTTTCCAAACTAAACTATTCTATGATTCTATGATTTTACTGACCATGGATACCCCCATCATCTGGTTGCTTCTGTACCTCAGCCGTGCTCTACAACCTCAGAGAAGTTAAGAGTAGATCCTGAATCTGAAAATACTTGGTCCAAGGAATCCTGGTATTCCTCACCCCTGAAAGTATCTGTACTTCTGTTTCCAGGGTACCTCACACTGAAGAGATGTCCTTAATTAGTGGCAGGATCTGAAAAACATATTACCCTGAGCCCTGAACAACAACCAGCAGAAAAAGAAACTAACTGTGATAGGGATACACTGGAAGTACTCCTTAGTGCCCAGTTTACAGACTGATGCATTCATAGCCATTCCTCAGGAAGCATCTGTTCCTCATGGGCTGACCTGTGGGGGCATCTCTACTGAGACTTTCTTCTCTCCCAATGAACTAATTAATTCCCACAACAGGGAGCAAATTAAATCATTCTGGGATCCATCTTGCCTCTCCTATCTGATCCCTGCTCATGTGGCTTACCTCTGCTCCCTATTTCTCTGCTCCCCACAGCCAGACTCCTTCCCCAGTCTCTCCAGCCAATTTACTGATTCCCTGATGTGCACAGGGTCTGTTTGGAAGCTGAAGAGTCCAACACAAAAGCTCCTAGCTTTACAAGGAACAATGCATAGGGAGTAGGGATTCCTCCATATGGCATTTACATGCTGTCTCCTTCCAGCCCCAGCAGATGAGATAACACATTTACCATTCTCGTTTGGCTTCTCCTTCTACAATAACCTGCAGCAGATGTTTGATGTTTCAGGCTGTACTAACTAGAGATGCATATTGTTTTAATTTCCATTAGTGAATCACTGACAATTTCAAAGTAATTTTTTTCATGTATTTTAATACTCACCTGATATTCAATGTAATTAAAATCTCCATTTCAGGCTCTTCAAAATGTGTATTGAAACATAGATTTTTCTCTTTCTGACAAAAAGTAATTAAACTGACCACACAGCCTACAGAAGGGCTGCCTTGACTGCACAGGTTTTTAATACAAAACCTGCAGAAGGTAATGATGGCAGAGCTTTGGTCAGAGCCATGCCAGGATATTATTCCAGGACCATCCAGAAAAAATCCAGTCCACGCTGAGGAAGGACTTAGCTGTATCATAACAGCGTTTTATAACACTGTTTTTATCAGCTGAGACTTGCAATATACTGCAATTCAGCAGAATGTAAATAAATAACAGCAGGAGTTGCTGCAGCCATGCTGGAATACAGACTCAAATGAAACAGGGTTTGAGGAGATGAGTTCTCTCTTATTAGAGCAAATGATGCTCCTGAGAAAAGAAGATTGGTTTGGGGACAAGAGACTCTTTATGAGCATTATGCTGACAGGAAGCATCACAACTCAATGAACCAGAAGTACAATAAAGGAGACTGTTGAGCCCTTCTCCCTTTCCCTGATGTGATCCTCTGCTCTCACCCCTCTCATTCTGTAGGGCTGACCTAGAAGGGCTCCAGTCCCTGTCTCTGAGACGGTCTCACCAGCTCAGCTCTCAGCTGCTCTTCTGTGCTTATGAAGGTGAAGGCAGGGAGGAGGTCCCAGAGACATGTAAGAAGGAGATGATAAAGTGTACTGAGATACAGGAGCCTGTGCATTTCCACAGTCTTGGTCTCTTGCAGTGCCTGTCCAACCCTGTGATGGCAACAGAATCCATGATCCTACATCCTCCCTGCTCTAGCTTTGACAAGAGGCTGCTGTAAAGAGATGGCTATGGGGTTGCAGACGCAGGGGCAAGGGTGGTCAAAGGGAAGCTTCTGAGGTGAAACTGCAGGTTGTCAAGAAAGGAGCTGGAAAAGCACTTCCAGTGAGGCAAAAGGACCTCTAGATGCTATTGCACCTTTTTTCTGACTCTTCTTCTTCCCCTGATTTCCACCTCAGATGGAGCAAGGATGAGGGGAGGGAGAAATGTTATGTGGCTGGACAGTGGATGGAATGGCAAAGACAAGTCAAGGAGGGCTTGAATAGGCTCTTTAAGACTTTAAGCAAAATTTACTTTATCCTGACCAGGTATGCATAAAATTCTTTTTCCTCCATTTAATTATAATAATATTTTTT
>NW_010260923.1:0-2590 GCF_000690775.1 Eurypyga helias
AGGTGCCCCAGCACCAGCTGCACCCGCCGCGCCGCCATCTTGGCACGCGCAGGGCACGCCCCCTCATTTACATGTCCCCGCCCTCCGCCGGGCGGCCCCGCCCCCAAGGCGCAACCCTGGCTGTGCCTAGAAACTGGCGAGAAGTACACCGTTAAAATAAAGACGTAAAACAAAACAAATCACAGAATCACAGAATCACAGTATCACAGATTCATAGAATCCCGGAATCCCGGAATCACGGAATGGTTGGAGTTGGAAGGGACGTTAAAGACCATCCAGTTCCAACCCCCTTGCCATGGGCAGGGACACCTTCCACTAGACCAGGTTGCTCCAAGCCTCAATGGTTTAAATATTGCTCAAATGGTTTAAATATTAATGGAAGTGAAGTTAAAATAAATAAATTAAACTGATAAAGACAAAAAAATTATTAAAAGGGGGAACAGAAAGGGGGGCAAAAGGAAAAATGAAGCGGAAATGAAGAAAAATAAAGGGAAAAAATCAAAGTAAATAAAATAATAAACAAAGAGATTAAGAGTTAATAAATTTCAGACACATAAAGCCCCGTGTGTTTGGAGCACGTGAACAACGTGGGACGCTGGGGCAGAGGGTCGCGCGGAGCTGAAGGGTGGGAGAACGCGGAGGTTCGTTATCCCGAGGAGAAGCCCAGAGCCACCAGCCCCATCCCTGCATCGTCACCCCCCCGTGTCTCACCCCCCACCCGCACACCCTGCTGCCAAGGGTCCGCACTTGTGTGCCGGGAACCAGCCGTGTCCCACTCCAGCCGCCCTGGGAATTGCTTCTGGATGGACGCCGCGAGGATAAGACCCAGGGAAAAAGGCACGGGCCCGCCGCAGGCAAAACGGAATTAAACAAAACTGAGCCAAACAACCAAAAATGAACTTTACACGGCGTCTTTTTACATTCTGTTTTCCGGGTTTCGTTCTGTACATCAGGACACTGCAAGGGGTTTAAAAAATGAAAAGGCACCTGAGGAGCGAGTCACACGCACGCACACACTCACACGCTAGCCGCGTCCACCCCCGCGAGCGTTTGGGTGGCTTGAGGGCTGTTTTGGGGCAACCAGGAACCCCCTTTTTCTATCAAGACTTTGGGAAGGGAAACACCCTCCCCCCTGCTGAAGGGCTCAGACAATCAAAACCCAACAGATTCAGCGAAAGAGCAGAAAACAGCTTAAAATGAGTTGGCTTTTTTTAATCTTTGGTGAAAACACACTCTGTTTCCCGCTTCTGGCAACGCCCTTCCCAGCCAACACCGATTTTTGGGTTTGCCCCTTGTATTTTTTCCATCCATCCCGTTACTGCACAGACTGATGGATTTGGTCCTATGCACAGACTGAAATTCTTCACTCCCCCTCGGAGAAAGGAGCCGGCTTCAGCCCCCCTCCCCGAGCACACCGCCCTGGCCCCCCAGCACAAAGCAGCGGTGCCCCCCCCGAGCCATCCGTGGGTAGTAACTGGCTTCTGCAGCTTTGCAGGTGAATTTATAGGGAATTCTTTAGCTATTTCTTTAAATTTGACTGAACGTTACCAGTGTTTTTACTTTTTTCAAACTGAAGTAACTCTAATTTTTGCTCCTCTTTTCAGAGCTGCGGACAAGGAAACGCCCCCAGCAGTGCCAAGTCTCACGGAAGAGCTCACGCACGTGTGAAGTCACAGGAACAACCCATTTCTCAATTTCCTCTTTGTTTCAAGCAAGACTTCTCGTTTTCAATTAAAACCAGCAGTAAAATGAACCACCTTCGACACACTGCCCAGAAGATGGCAACAGCCCAGTAACTGCTCGTTTAACCCTTTGCTGAGCCAGGTGAAAATAGCTGTCAGGGTTTAATTAGCAGCGAGGAAGGAGGACATGGGATGGTGCAATTAATTTGTCCAAAATAACCAAGATCCAATTAATTAATTAGCTCCCAGGGACTCTGTGTGTGCTCCCTGCCCAGGTTTTCCAGCTGGTCCAAGAGGCTGCAGCCCAACTCCGTTTTCAACTGGCCCATTTTCTCCTACAACTTCTAATACACCCGAGGAAGAAATGTGCTTCCAGCGGCCCTCAGCCGACACGGCTCTGCTTTCCAGACTGAGGCTGCAGCTGCTCCCATGGAGGTGATGTCCCCCTTCCCCGCACCCGGGGCTGGTCCCATGAGGAACGGACGAGAAGGCACCCGACCCTCGGCAGCCCAGATTGGTGGGTGCCCGTTCTCTCTGCCTAATTTTAGGCACCTGCTTGGGTTTTACGGATACCCACTGGGCTCCCTCCTGCAGCTACAATTCCAGAACGTGTTGGCATCTCTCCAGCCCCAGCGCAGCAGCACAGGCATGGCTTAGCAGGGCTATGGCCAGGATTAGAGAGCCAAGACCCCCTCCGGCTCCCACCCGAACCCTGATGGCTCCCAGCACGAACGGGCTGGTGCTCAGCCCTGCTCACCGCGGGCACGGACAGCATTTCAACATCCCACTGCACAGCCCATGGCAGAGGTCCCAGGCATCCGTCCGCGGGTGTATCCCGCAGAGACCTCCTGCGCCCCGAGAAGACCCCTTCTTCCAAGATTCGCACACACACACACGCCTGCACACAC
>NW_010260923.1:2622-2836 GCF_000690775.1 Eurypyga helias
CTGCATCGTCCGACGCCATGCTTTGTGCCGAGTCGTGCATCACTCCTGGATTGTAACCGCTTAAGGCACAGAACAGTAATAAACGCTGCCCCGCCGGAGACGCCGGGTGGTCCCGCGACCTCCGGGAGGGTTCAGTCCCCTTGTGAATGAGGACACCCGGGTCCCCCCGACGCTGCAGTCTGAGGATCATCTCCCCCGGCTTGGCTGAAGCCCG
>NW_010260923.1:2875-3111 GCF_000690775.1 Eurypyga helias
ATTCCTCCGCGGCTCCCGGGGATGCCGCCAGCGTTGCTGTCGTGCTGGGAGGGGGGAGGGCAGATCCCATTTGCTATGCTTTCCCCAAGAGATAAGCAACACGGTGAGCGGGGACGACCCCAACATCGCTGGCGGCAAGAAGGTTACTCGGTCCGAGGCCAGCACCCGCACAGTCCGGGAAATCCCTCGCTCTGAATTCCTGGTGCCGACAGTCCCGAGCGCAGCTTGGAAATCCA
>NW_010260923.1:3197-3453 GCF_000690775.1 Eurypyga helias
AGAGGCCCCCGGGCCGGCGGCCCGCCCCCCTCCCGCCGGCGATTCCCCATCCCCGCTGCCGGGGGCTCAGAGCCCGCAGTTGACAAAGGGGTGCCTCAGCAGGTCCTCGGCCGTCGGCCTCCGCTTCTCCTCCACGAAGATCTGCTTGAGGAAGTTGCGGCAGGAGTTCGAGACGCCGTCGGGGAGCTGGGGGTTGGTCGGCTGGGTGGCGATTTTAAAAATAGCTGCCATGGCTTCGAACTCTGCCCACGGCGGC